>NC_059291.1:1217500-1275000 GCF_017591435.1 Portunus trituberculatus
AATCGACACCTTCGCTGACTTCGATCTACTTACCCTATACAATGCTTTAGGTTCCCTGGACACTGCCGCACCACTGTACCAGACGTCTTCCCGCTGCTGATGAAAAGTGTCTGGTGGTCGCTATAACACAATATCCTCTCTCTCTCTCTCTCTCTCTCTCTCTCTCTCTCTCAATCCACTGTCTTTTTTCTGGTTCATATCTTGATTTCCACTTCTGCCTTTCCTTCATCCTTCCCTATCGCCACATCTTTCGGTGCAGATGTCTCGCTCGCAAGGATCAATCTTATGGAACGCAAAATGTGGATGAGTAAATCAGCGACCCACATCTCTGTACATGACCTACAGCAGTGTTCTTCAATCTTTTCTTACACTATTGCGAAAGCTTTTGAGAAATTGATGCAGCCTCGCGTCTTAGACAATTCATTCACGGTCGGTATATTATCTATAATCTCTGTCACTAACGGAAATTGAGTCTACATAAAGCTAGACGTGTTAAGTTTGGCTAGTCTCTCCTTGGGCTGCCACTAACACGCGTGACTGTTCCCACCAACGTCAGGAACACACGATGACTCTCGTGAGGATGTATACAAACACTTCAGTCTATGAGTACCTATCCTGTCCTTCTCGATGCTCAGTCCGCACTTCCTGCCAACACTTGTGGCGGTGAAGGACGTGCGATACATAACATTATAAGTAGTTTGCCTCCTTTAGACTGCTTGGATGTCAATATACCACCTCACACCCACCCATCCACCTACCCACATCCACACACACACACACACACACACACACACACACACACACACACACACACACACACACACACACACACACACACACACACACATTTCCCCTCTTGCGCTCCTAACAAATATTCCTCGAAGCTTAGGCTGTAAACAGATTGAATGCAGGACCTAATTTTAGCGCTGCAACAACGATGTTATATGACATTTAAACACAAGGCACCAGCAGGCGTCTCACACGGCAGAGGTGAAGGACGCAGCCCACTTCAGAGAGCCAGACAGCCTTCAGGAAGTGGCAGACAGGACGATTACTGGTTTAGTGGTGCTGCTGATCACGCTACTCAGCATCGGAGGAACCACGAAGCTGCTGATTTGCTGTGTTAGATGAAGGGTATAACACCACAACACCCAGTACGTAGCCATGGCAGACAATCACCAGTATTGAGAAACGCATTGGTCTGTTTCATCGACTATTTCTTAAGGACAAAATCAATTAGTTGGGCTATCAAGCGTGTTTGTCTTGCTAATAACTCAATGGAACAATAGAAAGCACAGTTAAAAATCTCCTTCAACTAGAACCTTTAGAAAGCAGTCGAAGTGTTTAAGAGTGTGATCTTTTCTTCTCAGCAGGCTTGGGTGGACATGCCGAGCGATACTCCTCCCACACTCCCAGGAAACCCACACCATTCTGACTGCTGACTGCTGACTGCTGAGTGTGTTCCTCGTGTTACATATCCCTCAGCGCGACGTAGTATGAAGTGTTCCATTAACGCAGCCAGACAAGGCCCCAGCACTTCCCTAACATCCTGGTCCAGCACGGCCTCCCATCCATTCCTCCCCCTCCTCTTTAACCTCGTAAATATGCATGTCCTCAGCTTATGCAAAGAGAGGGACATGTTTTATTTTTATTATCTTACTACTTATTTTATATACATTTACTTCTTAACGTTATGGAAAGGTTTAATCCGATTGGTGGATAAAGTGAAAGCTTTTTTATCACTGTTTTATTCTCATTTCTATCTGTGTGTTTAGCTTTTAATATAGAGCAAAGTGATGCAGCCCAGAGTCGTGAAATATGATATAACCTATGCCTTTTAAGGATTACAAAAAAAAAGTCAATAAATATAAATAAATAAAAAAAGGCAGGAACAAAGACAACGACAACAACATCAGCAGCAGCACCAGCAACGAAAATAACACCAACACCACCACCACCACCACCACCATCACCACCACCACCACCACCACCAACAGCAATGATGATAAAAATAAAACAATAAAACAATGAAACAACAACAAAACAACTATTACTACTACTACTACTGCTATTACTACTACTACTACTACTACTACTACTACTACTATTACTACTAGTACTACTACTATTATTGTAAAGATTACTACTATTACTAAATCCAATAACACAAAAAATAATAATCAGAAAAACAGTAATGGTGATAATTAAAAATGATGATGATGATAATATAGTAATAATAATAATAATAATAATAAAAATAATAATAATAATAATAATAATAATAATAATAATAATAGTAACAAGTAAAACAAGATCAACAACAACAACAACAACAACAACAACAACAACAACAACAACAATAAAAACAGTAACAAATACAACAAGAAAACACAAACAAAAACTACTCTTACAATGTCAGTCCTTCGAGAAAACACACACACATACAAACAAACACACACACACACACACACACACACACACACACACACACACACACACACACACACCACACACACACACCACACACACACACACACACACACACACACACACACACACACACACACACACATGTACCCATCCTCCCCACCCCCCAACACACACACAAACACCCTCCCATCCACCAACCGGGCCTCTCACACACACAGACATCCCTCCATGGCCCGGAAAGCCATTTGCATTTCCGTATTTACTGATGAAATTAATCCACACAACATACAACGTCGCGAGGAGAGGGAAGGCGAGGAGAGGGAGGGAGGGAGCGACAAGAGGCAAGGTGAAAGCTGAGAGGGAGAAGGAGAAGGAGAGGGAGAGGGAGAGAGGTGGATGGTAAGAGGGTTTAGATATAGGGGAAGGAGAGATGGGAAGTGGCAGGAGGAGAGATGGGAGGAGGGAAGACTGGAGTAAAGGAGTCACATGGAGGAAAGTGGAGAGATGGAGAGAGAGAGAGAGAGAGAGAGAGAGAGAGAGAGAGAGAGAGAGAGAGAGAGAGAGAGAGAGAGAGAGAGAGAGAGAGAGAGAGAGAGAGAGAGAGAGAGAGAGAGAGAGAGAGAGAGAGAGAGAGAGAGAGAGAGAGAGAGAGAGAGAGAGAGAGAAGAATAACAAAATAATAATACTGGTGTTATTACTCTGGTGGCTTCCTTTATGGGCAATCGTATGTTCCTGCGTCGTGGTTTGTTTTGAGAGAGAGAGAGAGAGAGAGAGAGAGAGAGAGAGAGAGAGAGAGAGAGAGAGAGAGAGAGAGAGAGAGAGAGAGAGAGAGAGAGAGAGAGAGAGAGAGAGAGAGAGAGAGAGAGAGAGAGAGAGAGAGAGAGAGAGAGAGACCTTATGGCTGCAGTAAGAGGGGTGGTTCTGCCGTAATATTAGTGTAATAAGGATTAGTACCAGTAATAAAACTAACGAGAGGATGGAAGGGCGGCAGAAAGCTCTCATCCAGCACCCGCACATACACACACACACACACACACACACACACACACACACACACACACACACACACACAAGGCCTCACTGAACACACACGCACGCAAAACCCTCTTACCCTGAAACGACATGGAAGCAGATGGTATCATAAAAAACTACGATAAAACAAGGGTGAAAAGAAAGAGTAAACAGAAGAAACATCTCACACTCGGAGATCGTAAATGGAAGGCTGGAAATCTTTGTGAATATGAAAAAAAAAAAAAAACAGAACAAAAACACAAACAGATGAATATACTAAAAAGCAGAGGAATATACAAAAGGATATAAACAATGGGGAGAGAAAGAAAAAAAAAAAAAGAGACTCTGTTGAATACTCGTCTCGTAAACGTAATATAATAACCATCAGGACAGAAATTGAAAAGACTGGAAATATATATATGTGTGTGTATAAGAAATGCGTTAATATACTGGAACCCATCATTTTTTTTTTCTTTGCAATGGGAGATAACTGATAATCTATATGAAAAATGTGTTTATATATTAGACTTCCATCTGCATATTAATAAAAGAATGTATAGATAAAAAAAAATATATATGAATTGTAGGTTCCAGTTTGTTTCTATTCTTTTTATATTACTGGAAAGTTTGAAATGTCTTTTTTTTATGCAAGAGGAACATCTGGCCAAGGGCAACAACAAAAAAAAAAAAAAGGCTCACTTGAATCAAATTAGTGTAATTGAATGCATCATATCTCTGGTGTTTCTTTGACCATGAGATGAGATATGGTTCGGTCCTCCAAGTGAGTGACATGTCCAAGTCAGTAAGGCAAGGAGAATTAGTTACTGGCGCGACAAACGAACCCAAATACTCGTGAATGTTTCAGTACCTCACCTGTCATCCAGCCTGTCAAGACACGAGACTCCCTGAGGTGGAAAATTAAAAAACTCAAATATTTATCTGTACATGACAAATACTCTTAAATATGAACACCACAAGACCGCTATTCTCTCCATATCACCAATTTTTATTCTCTTTCAGTTTTCTAGTTATTATTTTTCCAGTCTTTGAAGTAATTAGTAAACCAGCACACTATTCTCCACCTGGCTACTTCCTGCCCCTTTCTGTCACTTTCCAGCCCTCAGTCTACACCGGTGATGAAAATTTATTATACTTTTATCACATCTATTACATCTCTGAAGCTTTTACCTCGTCAGCACATTTTGTTTAACTGCGGTCGTTTCTCAGTGATGGCTCGGTGGTTTAGAGACTTACACGTGGGTAGAGGGTGATAGGGCCAGCATGACGTGGGGTTCGAGATTTCCCTTACGAATGCATGACAGACTTTTGCACGTCGCTCGCGAGTTTAAATGCGACTTGACGTTTTGCACATTAGCTTTGTGATTTTGCGAATTACCTTCAGTGCACCAGCCGGAATAACGGGATAAAACCAAAGCCATAAAAATAAAAGGTATTACTGTGCTATACATTATGTCAGTGGGATAACACCGACACACACACACACACACACACACACACACACACACACACACACACAGAATAGACTAGTTTTCCAATGATGCAGCTTAACAGAGAGAGAGAGAGAGAGAGAGAGAGAGAGAGAGAGAGAGAGAGAGAGAGAGAGAGAGAGAGAGCGCCTGTGCCTGCTGATGGATGCTGGCGAGGGAAGGTTTTTCTCTCTTCGTCTCCTGTCACTCTTCACTTTTTTACTCTCTCCTCTTCGTTTCCCCCTTTCCCATTTTCTTCTTTTCCTCTCCTTTCATCTCTCTCCATTCGCTGCTCCGTCGCTGATATTACTCTCTGCGGACTTTCTCTCTCTCTCTCTCTCTCTCTCTCTCTCTCTCTCTCTCTCTCTATAGCGCGCGCGCGCGCGCTTTCCTTTCCCTTCATGTTCCGTTTTCTTTCCGTACAATTTTCATTCTGCTTCCCAAACGATGTAATTAATTTCCCTCCCTCAAAAATAATAATGGTAGGAAATCGTGTTCAGGTTTATTCTTATGGAAACTTTATTTTTTCCATTCTTTCGCATTATTTTGTCTCTTTGTATTCCTAATTGCAGTAACAACCTGTGTGTGTGTGTGTGTGTGTGTGTGTGTGTGTGTGTGTGTGTGTGTGTGTGCTTGCAATTATTCAATTAAATAATTTTACTTTTAGACCAAATATGCATTCTTCTGTCAGACATTCTTATTCTCTCTCTCTCTCTCTCTCTCTCTCTCTCTCTCTCTCTCTCTCTCTCTCTCTTCCAAAACACGTAATTTCTCCTTACTCACTGACGTTAAAGAGAAGAGATGGAGTATGAACAACATTTCTCTTCCTCCTATCACCATCTTCATCACTATCATCGAGTTATGAGCACATGTGACTCTCTTTTCTCACATACAACCTATGCAGCACTCACACCACTCACCATCCTTTTCACCCACCCCTCCTTCCCCCTTCACCTTCGCTAGCTCGCCTCACTCCTCGCCTTCCTTCCCTCAATCACTCATCAAAACCAAGTCGTACATTTCGCCTCCTCGTCCTCTCGGTACATAAACCCAAACGTTGCTTCCATCAGTAACCAGCCCACGTCCGCTTCTCTCCCAACCTCTCTGCAAGCGTGTCCAAATTTCCCCCTAAACTGCTGCTTCTTGGTGGCAGGTCGAGAGAATCGCTCATCCACACTTCATGGATTCTGCTTGGCGGGGAACGAAGGCAAGCAGGAAGGAGGTGAGAGGGGAAGGAGCCGGGGAAGATTGATGTCAGGTAAGGATTGCAAGGACACTGCTGTTTAAGGATATGCAAGTAGGATGTGAGTCGAGGGAAGATGAGTGAGGGAGGCTGGCAGGGTGCAGGGGAGTGAGGGTGAGCAAGGGGCGGTTGGGAAGGGAACGACGGAGCAATAAAACGAATTTGTCATCCACATGCCTGCCTGCAAGGGTTGGTTGCTGGACGGCTGGCTGATGGGCGGCGAGACTGCGGCGGGAGTTGGTGTCTGCCGCAACGTGACGGGAGCACACACACACACACACACACACACACACACACACACACACACACACACACACACACACACACACACACACACACACACACACACAGAGAGCATTCAGTTCAAGTTTAGAAAATACGGATGAAAGAATTTCTTTTTCTTTTCCTCTTGGTAGATTTCAAGCTGGAGAAACAGAAAAAAAGAGGAACTAATAAAAACAACACAACCAGTCACACTTGTTCTTTGCTAACTAAACCAAGTAACAAGACTTAATGTAGTGCATCCAGGCAGCTGTATAACATAAATACGAAAGTAGCACGCAACACAACACACACTCGAACCAACCCACGAAACCCATCCACCCACACACACACAGACACTGGAAGAGAGAGAGAGAGAGAGAGAGAGAGAGAACGCAATGGACTTCGCCAACCTACCAATCACGTAAAGTACACACACAAAAAGCAAGACTCCTCCCCAAACACGCGGTAAAGTTTTGGTTGAGTGGAGTCTCGACACAAGCCTCGCCCAGACCCGCGGGACCATTACGGCGGAACTAGTGAATTCTTGCAGCCAGCGAAGCGTGAGTGACTACTACCAATACAAGGTTGGCGGGGATTTTGCTGTGCTTGTTTTTGTGAAGAGGGCATGACGAGAGAGAGAGAGAGAGAGAGAGAGAGAGAGAGAGAGAGAGAGAGAGAGAGAGAGAGAGAGAGAGAGAGAGAGAATGTTGAAATATATGTACAGAAAGATAAATGGAGGAACATGATAGAGAGAACAGCACATTAATAAAGCAGGGGGGGTGAAAAATAAACACAGATTAACGAGGAAACAAATGAAATCACACACACACACACACACACACACACACACACACACACACACACACACACATGGAGATACAAAACCAAACATGCATAACAAATGAAGCGCAATGAATTAAAACACAAACAAATACGATTACACACACGCACACACACACAAACACACACACACACACACACACACACACACACAAATATACACACATACACACAAAACAAAGCTGATGGGAGGGAGAACTATTAGAAAAAGAGAGAAAAAATTGGAAATGAAAAAAATACACACAAAATATCACGCGTCACATTGAAATGCACCGAGTATACACAAGAAGGCCACAGTAATCTCCCGGCCAAGGCTGTGATGCGTCAGGACCACAAAACACTACAGCCATGAACAGGCTTTTAGGGGGGATGGATGTTGATGTCCCACCTTATTGATGATCCAACGCCCCGCCCCATCCTGATCCACCCCGCCCAGTCCTGCCTCATTCCCTCCTCGCCTCTCCCACTGACGCATCCCATGACTCAGCCTCGTCTTAAGGGCTTACGACTCTGATAAGGACGACATTTCAAAGGCCGCGGGTTCTCAAGCTGTCTTTGTCTCTTCTGTGTATTCTCGTTAATCTTTGCACTCATGGAATCGCTTTTGAAGACTTTACTTTTAGTTTCTAAGGACGTTATTTTGAAAGACACAGAGATTATTAGTGGAAGTTTCATGGAATCACTTTTGTAAACTCCATTAATTTCTAAGAACATTATTTCAAAAGCCACAGATATTATTAGTCGAAGTTCATACGCTATCTTTTCTTCTTCTTTTTGTAAATTTCTTGGCAATAATGAAATGACAGTAAAGTCACAGTAACTTATGAGAACCTTAATTTAAAGACAACGGAGATGATTTGTCTTTTAATTTCACGTCTTTTTTTTTCTATTAAGTTTATAATTCCTGTTTATGTAAAAGAAATCACTCCCACAAAAGCGCAGTAACTTTTACCACACCCTGTTCAAAGTAGCCGCGATAAGACAGTTGGTTGAGAGTACACACCTTCCACACCTTCCGCCACAACACTTCCTGCTTCCCTTGCCCAGGCTTCCAAATGTCAACGCCTCCTGCTGACTCCTGCTCACGCTGCAGAATGCCTTCTTTCAAGCACTCTTCTCGCCTCGCCACGCTCTGCCTCGCCCTCTTAAACCCATTCATTCTCTCTCTCTCTCTCTCTCTCTCTTCCATCTGCCTTGCTCTTCCATCCTCCTCTACTCTCTTATACAGTTCAGTCCGACTCCGATAAACTTCCCAGCTCCTCCTCCTCCTCCTCCTCCTCCTCCTCCTCCTCCTCCTCCTCCTTCCACCACCACCACCACCACTACCCAACCATCCGTCTGTCTGCTTCAACTAAATTTCGCTCTGGCCCGCTCCTCTCCCTCTCCCCCCTCCAATACCGCCCCTCCCCCGCCAAGCCGCGCCCAGGTCACTGCTTTTTCAAGTTCTGCTATTTTCCTTTTATTTTCTTTCGTGTCATTTTTCTGTTTCTTACTTTTATTTCAATTACTTTTTCTTTTTGTCTTTCTTTTTAGATGAGTTTTTCTTGCACTTGTTCTTTTACTTTCTTTTTTTGTTTTCTTCATATTTTTTTTACTATTCTTTGATACCACTGACAATTTTGTAACATGTTGGTTTTTTGGTCAAGAATATTTTGGTCTATTTCTTTTCCTTTCTTCTTCTTCTTCTTCTTTTTTTTATTCTTCTTTCTTCTTCTTGGGTCTCTTCCTTTTTCTTTTGCTTCTCCTTTTCCTCTTGCCTCCTTTCATTTTTGTTCTTCTTTCTCCTCCTCCTCCTTCATAACCTAACTTTCCAACACTTTCCAAGGTGCCCGACTATTACTTCTCCTTAGGTGCGTCATAGCAACTTCTCTCTTCTTTCCCCTTCCTCTTCCATTTCACTCCCCTTCCCTTCTCCCCTTCACTCTCCCGTTCAATTCCTCTAATTCTCACGACAACCTCATTTTTTTTACTAGTTTCTTTTCTCTTCCATTTTCCGTAAGTCTTCCCTCACTTCTTAAATTTTCCCTCATTCGTTTGTTTGATTTTTCCCTCTTCCTCCACATTCCCCTCTGTGTTCTCTTATCTTTTATCTGTTTCTTTTCTTTCCTCCATCTTCTTTCCTGTCCTTCCATTATTCTTCCCTCCTTTTATGACCTCACATCTTCTTCCCCTCTTTGTCTTTTCCCTGTATCAATTCTATGCCTCCTTCTTCTCTTTCCTTCCCTTTATCGATCCAATCTCTCCTTCCCCTTAACTCTTCCACCTTCCTTCTCTTTCATGCCTTTCCTCTTCCTTTTCTTTGATTTCCCTTCTCTTCTTGATCCTGTCCCTTCCTCTTCACTGTGTTGTCCTCCTCCTCCTCCTCCTCCTCCTCCTCTTTCCCCGGTCTCTCTCTATCTCTCTCCATTCACTCCTTCAAGATACAGACGAAAAAAAATCTCTCGAAGTCTGACAAAATTTGGGATTCAAGTAGAGCAGGAGGACAAGTTAGTAAATTTGGCTCCCTTCGTCAGGCCTACATGGTGCGCCCCCCTTATGCTCTCCTCTCACGCTCCTTTCCTTCATGCTCCCTTCCATTACTACATGCTCATCCACCTCTTTTTCTTATTTTCCTCCTATTGTCATTATTCAATCATGTTTTTTTTTGTCTTTCTTAGTGTTTCTGTTTGTTGTTTGTTTTGTTCTGGTTTAATTTTTCATTTTTTTCATTTATGCTTCCTTTTTCTACACTGTCTATTTTTTTTTTCTTATTTCTTTTTCTTCTTATTTTTTTTTCGTCGTTTTTATTATGTTTTTTTTTTTTAGGTCTTAGTGTTTCTGCTTTTTTTTGTTTTTGTTTAATTTTTCGTTTATCTTTCTTCATTCTTTCATTTATGCTTCTTTTTCTACAGTGTCTCTATTTTTTTCTTATTTTTTTGTTGTCGTTTTTGTTATCATTTTTTTTTCACATGCTCACTTTTCTTTCCCCTCCTGTTTTTTTTTTTTTTTCCTCTTCATGTTCTTTACTTGAAATTTCTGTTCTCGTGTTTTTTTTTTTACCTTATTCATTTTTCTTCCCTAATGCTCCTACCGACTCACGCTCACTGCTCCGTCATGCTCCCCACCATACGGTCTTAGTTTCATTCTTTACTCCTTCCTCACTCCTCCTATGCTCATTTTCTCTCGCTTACTTCTCATCTCATGCTCCTTTTCCCTCATGCTCATTTCCTCTCGCTTATTTATCAATGCTCCTCTCTATCTAGTTTTTTTGTGTTAATTTCTCTCATGCTTCTTTTCCTTCATGTTCTCTCTCTCTCTCTCTCTCTCTCTCTCTCTCTCTCTCTCTCTCTCTCTCTCTGCCACTCCATCCCCCCTATTGAAAATTACACAAATTTTTCAGTAAACTTTTAACAGTTAAATTTAAACGAAAAGAAATACATGCAATAATTTATCCATTTATTCTCACAACTGGATCATGGAAACGAAACACATTTTCTCTTTACGCCTGACGTGACTTTCATCCGAGTTACCTTTGTCTTTCTATTCTCACCGGAGAGAGAGAGAGAGAGAGAGAGAGAGAGAGAGAGAGAGAGAGAGAGAGAGAGAGAGAGAGAGAGAGAGAGAGAGAGAGAGAGAGAGAGAGAGAGAGAGAGAGAGAGAGAGAGAGAGAGAGAGAGAGAGAGAGAGAGAGAGAGAGAGAGAGAGAGAGAGAGAGAGTATTAATGAAAACACAATACACATTTCGTAGTTGAGAGGAAATTTTTAACTATTTTTCACAGGATTGGATGTTTTTGTTCCTTAATGTGGACATGTGTAATGCTGCCCTGAGTGTATCTTATAATGAACCGACACAGAACACACATACTCACACACACACAGACACACACACACACACACACACACACACACACACACACACACACACACACACACCCACACACACACACACACAGGCAACGATTAAGAGACGTGAAACTAACGGTGAATTAATCTGTGTGCCATCCCACGTGAGTCTCAAAGGCAAACCATGATGACTAAGTAAAAGAATCGACGTCAATGTCAGATATTTGTAAATCATTTTGAGAACAGACGATACACACAGGCGAGGAGGAACACGGAGTACAAGAATAACATGATTGATTGACTGACTGACCAACTAATTAAAAGACTGAAGGAATAAAAAGGGAAAGCGCCTCGGCATAGTAGTCATAAGGCGCTGCTGGAAAATGGCAAGAGCAACTGAAATTGAAATGTTGAATGTAGGAGGGTAAATACTTAACTAACATGAAACTACTCTTAGATTAATACACGTACTACCCAATGCGAGTTACAAGAGCGGAGTAAAATGACTGAAATGTTGATTGCAGGAGGGCAAATACTTAACTAACGTGAAACTATCACTAGATTAATACACATACTATCCAATGCGCGTTACAAGAGCAAACTACAATAGGAAGAACATTAAGGAACCCATGTCAAAATTGGAGAACATTTCAAACTCAACAAGAGGCAACACTCGGGAAAAATTTCTATTTCTATTTTTTTGTGAGAAACATATTTCAATGAGATCACTATATTGAATTTTGACGGCTCCTCTCTCTCCTTTCATCTCCCTTCATCTCTGCCTCTCTGCCTCTCTGCCCAGACTCTCTTTCCTTTCTTCCCTTGGACCAGAGAAACCTTAATCTTCCTTCCTTTTGGATCCCTCGCCTTCCATTTCTCGTTCATCTTCCATCCTTCCTTCCTTCCTTCCTTTCCTCCTTCTCCCGTCTCCCGTTTCTCTCTCTCTCTCTCTCTCTCTCTCTCTCTCTCTCTCTCTGTCTCTCTCTCTCTCTTAATGAATAACCAACTGACTTAGTAACTAAGGAAATGCGGTTTTACTAGACCACTAAATGCCTCACAAAACCGACTGACGTGAGACTCTAACTGACTAAACATGTACCTGGCCACCAACTGACTTTCAACTAACCACTGCGGGGCCTGAACTGACACCGTGCATGAATAAGCGAGTGACTGACAGCAGGAAGACACACACTGCATGATTTTCAGCACTGAAAACGAGTAGCGACTTAGCAAGAGCTCTGGCGGCTGGGAAACAGGAGGTCGACAAGGGGACGTGAAGGGCAGATTCTCGAGACCAGTGGGAGAGACAGAGGGAAGGTAGCGGTGTGAGTGGAGCTTGTGTGCTGCAATAGTAGGTTTGTATTGCCAGAGTTCGTTTGGCTGACTGACTGACCAATTTAATGATAGAGTGGATGTAAGTTTTATGATGTTAGGTTAGTAAATGTTAGTAATTCTATGTCGTTAGAGGTTGATTAAGTGTGAGTGAGTGAGTTCCTAAGTGAGTTCTCTAGTTTTGAATATTGTGCAAGCTTTGATTAGTGAGTGAGTGAGTGAGTGAGTGAGTGAGTGGGTGAGTGAGTGAGTGAGTGAGTGAGTGAGTGAGTGAGTGAGTGAGTGAGTGAGTGAGTGAGTGAGTGAATGAGTGAGTAAGTGAGTGAGTGGGTGAAGGAGCGGTTTCAAAATTCCTAAGAAAAAAAAACACTCAAAAAGATTTCTGGATCGAATAAAAAAGCAGATTTACACCGAATTATACCAAGAAAAGAAATATTGTCTACAAGTGAAAGTTATTAAATAATTTGATATCGTCACGCCAATAGCATCAGAATATAGGAACTTTGAAAAAAAAGTCAAATTTACACTGAATTATACCAAGATAAGTAAGATTAAGGTATAAACACTTGACTGAATAGTATACAAACAAATCAGACTTTAAATAATCCAGTATTGTCACCCAAGATGCTTAAAAAATAAATAGATGAAATAGTTTAGCAAATATATTAAAATTTATGATTCCCAAACATAAAAAGTGTAAATTGTAATAAAAATAAAAATATTTGTCTCTTTAACATACACATGTGAACGATTAATTAGAACAATATCCTCACGAAAAGATGCATAGAAAATATCAGGAAATATAATAGGGAGAGAGAGAGAGAGAGAGAGAGAGAGAGAGAGAGAGAGAGAGAGAGAGAGAGAGAGAGAGAGAGAGAGAGAGAGAGAGAGAGAGAGAGAGAGAGAGAGAGAGAGAGAGAGAGAGAGAGAGAGAGAGAGAGAGAGAGAGAGAGAGAAGAGGAGCCATGATAACATAACCTAATTAACACACACACAAAAAAAAGAAAAAAAAAAACAATAATTACCCCACTGACATTTAATTTCTGTTAACCTGAATTAAACACGCACAGTTTTTCCATGTAAAAATAAACACAATAGCACAAAGACTGCTAATATCAATACGAAGAGCAGAGTGAACAATACCAATCTATACACACATGAACACTGACTTCACTAGATGCCACGAAGCTCAGAAATAAAAGAACTGATACGTGGCATAAGAACATCTGAGATCAAGGGAAATCTACCACTACCATTGCCCTCGGGTGAACAGAACTAACTGGAAGACAAAGAGGAGGAGGAGGAGGAGGAGGAGGAGAAGGAGGAGGAGGAAAGAGGAGTAGGAGAAAGAAGATTACAAGAAGGAAAAGAAGAAGAAGAAGAAGAAGAAGAAGAAGAAGAAGAAGAAGAAGAAGAAGAAGAAGAAGAAGAAGAAGAAGAAGAAGAAGAAGAAGAAGAAGAAGAAGAAGAAGAAGAAGAAGAAGAAGAAGAAGAAGAAGAAGAAGGAGGAGGAGGAGGAGGAGAAGAAGAAGAAGAAGAAGAAGAAGAAGAAGAAGAAGAAGAAGAAGAAGAAGAAGAAGAAGAAGAAGAAGAAGAAGAAGAAGAAGAAGAAAGAAGAAGAAGAAGAAGAAGAAGAAGAAGAAGAAGAAGAAGAAGAAGAAGAAGAAGAAGAAGAAAAAAAGAAGAAGAAGAAGAAGAAGAAGAAGAAGAAGAAGAAAAGACGGAAAGAAAGGAAAGAAAAGAAGAAGAAAAGAAAGAAACAGAAGAAGAAGAAAAAAAAAATTTCTTTCTAAACAAAAAATGCAACGAAAAGAAAGAAAACAAAGAAGATAAAAGGAAGAAGAAACAGAAAAGGAAAGAGAAGAAAAAGGAGGAGAAGAAGAAGAAGAAGAAGAAGAAGAAGAAGAAGAAGAAGAAGAAGAAGAAGAAGAAAGAAACATATTATGGAGAGAAAATATGGTTACTTATCTAATAATCCAACTCGAGAGAGAGAGAGAGAGAGAGAGAGAGAGAGAGAGAGAGAGAGAGAGAGAGAGAGAGAGAGAGAGAGAGAGAGAGAGAGAGAGAGAGAGAGAGAGAGAGAGAGAGAGAGAGAGAGATGGTAAGATCAATGATGCTATTTCTCTCAAAGTCCCAAAATAAAATGAAGAAACAAACTAAAACCGAGACTTTTCCACCACCCAACATACGTACATGAAGAGAAAGAAGAGGAAAGACTGACGCTCAACAAATATCGACTCTTTTTAACTGGAACCGTAAGAAATAGAGGGAAGGAAGAAAGAGATACCAGGAAAATAACTCACCTGTAACAAGAATAACTAATGAACTGTGAACTAGAGAAGGAACATAATAGAGAAAGAAGAGGAAAAGAAGACAGAACAGTGAAGTTGAAGAGAATAACTGGAATCGTAAGAAAATTGAGGAAAATATGAGATACCAGGAAAATAACTCACCTCTCACAAGAATAACTAACGAATTGACACTAGAAAAGGAAGAGAAAAAGAAAATGGAACGAAGTAGGTGAAGAAAATAACTGAAACTCTGAAAAGAAAAAGAGATATAAGAGAAAATAGCTGACCTCATAAAAATAACTAATAACTGTGAACTAGAGAAGGAAAAGAAGATAAAATTGAGATGAAAAGAATAAAGAATAAATTAATCCCCTTTAGTACCATGACGCGTTTCCATATCTATTCTGGTTAATCTTTTGGTGATTTTATACATTAGAAACTCATGTGGAGGATTAAAATAGTGAAGAGTGTGGGTATTAATTAATCTTCTGACTTCCATAAACTCTTCCTCATGTCAATAAAATGATATAACAGCACAAAAAAAACTCAAGATAAAAAATGTGTCCTAGTACTGAAGAGATTAAAAATACCTTTTCACTAGGGGTGGGGGATTAAAATAGTAAAGACAGTGGCTATTAATATTCTAACCACCATAGATCCTTCCATATATCAATAAAATGGTATAACAGCACACAAAACTCAAGGTAAAAAAATGTGCCCCAGTACTGAAGGGATTAAAGATACCCCTTCACTAGACACACCAAAATCTTGATACGCATCGACAAGAAAAGAACAAGGAATTAAAAGGATCGAGTTGGCAGTTTTTGGCGAGTATAATCCTTCGAGATGGCTGTGGAGGAAGAGGAACGATCTTAGAATGGTATAATCAGGGAAGGAAGTGTTAAAAATAGCGGGTTATATTACGGAGGGAGGAGAGAAGAGCGGAATCAATAAGGTAAAGAAGGAGATAAGGATGGAATAATGAGAAACCAGGATACAGAAAGGGAGAGAAATGAGAGAAGAAGCAGATTAAGTGAGAGGGGGGAAAGAATACAAAGGAAAGTTTCTCTCTCTCTCTCTCTCTCTCTCTCTCTCTCTCTCTCTCTCTCCAATTAAAGAATAAGAATAAAGCCTAAAAATGATAAAAATAATAAACAAAAGATAAAACGAACAAAAACAAACTAAAACTCCAACTCTTCCTCCCTCTCCTCACAAACACACACACACACACACACACACACACACACACACACACACACACACACACACACACACAGACTGAAAGACAACACTCAAATCTCAGCAGAACCAAATGAGTCCCTGCACTAATATTCATGACAAAAGAAAACAGAAAAAAAACACTAAGCAGAAGAAAAAGGACAAAAAAAAAAAATAAATAAATAAAATAAAATAAAACAAAAATAAAAGGCAGGATAAGACAACGTGACAAAAGTTGCTCGTTCTCATGAAGTTAATCGGCTGAGGGGGATGATAGTGTGACCTGAGCCGCTTGTTGAGGAGGAGGAGGAGGAGGAGGAGGAGGAGGAGGAGGAGGAGGAGGAGGAGGAGGAGGAGGAGGAGGAATAATATCAGCAATAATAGTTTTAGCGTTAAGATAATTCTAGTCAGAAGAGATTAGGACAGAAATGTAATATTCGTTTTAGAAGGAGGAGGAGGAGAAGGAGGAGGAGGAGGAGGAGGAGGAGGAGGAGGAGGAGGAGGAGGAGGAGGAGGAGGAGGAGGAGGAGGAGGAGGAGGAGGAGGAGAGAGGAGAGAGAGAGAGAGAGAGAGAGAGAGAGAGAGAGAGAGAGAGAGAGAGAGAGAGAGAGAGAGAGAGAGAGAGAGAGAGAGAGAGAGAGAGAGAGAGAGAGAGAGAGAGAGAGAGAGAGAGAGAGAGAGAGAGAGAGAGAGAGAGAGAGAGTAAGTAAATAATGAGATGAAGAGAGAAAGGATCGTCAAGAGAAAAGAGAGAGATATTTAAAACACAAAGAAAGAACTTGGGACGAGGGTTCCTGGAGAAGGAGGAGGAGGAGGAGGAGGAGGAAGAGGAGGAGGAAGAGGAGGACGAGGAGTAAGTAGCGAAAAGAACAGCGATTCAGGGAGCAGAAAGTAAGAGATCACAAGCCGGAGTGAATGAATGAGTGAACACGAGAGAAAGAGAGTAAAGATAAGAAATGAATAAAAGAATGCGTGAGTGGAGGAATGAGTGATTGAGTGAGAGAATGAGTGAATGCAGTAATGAGAGAAAGAAAGATAATGAGAAAGAGAGAATAAATGGAGTGATGGAGGAAATATTTGAACGATTGAATTAAATTGTGAATGAACTGATGTGAGTGAGTGAGTGAGTGAGTGAGTGAGTAAGAAAATGAACCAATCAGCCAGCCAGGTAGGTGTTCAAGATAAGGCAGGTGTCTGTTGAGTTCTGTGCACACCTGTCCGTCACAATTGTTCATTCCCCCCTTACCTATCTCAATCTGACACATAGGACCGAGCACTATCTTTCTGCCAATTCTCTCTCTCTCTCTCTCTCTCTCTCTCTCTCTCTCTCTCTCTCAACAACTACTCATATCATACAAAATACATTCCAAGATACATTTTACACACTGCTATTATGATCTCTCCCTCCTTTCATCACAATCCATCTCTACCAACACACTATAACAGAACACAACACACATTTCCTTCGTTTCTATCCTCCAGAAGCAACGTCACAGTGTATCAGTTAAAAGATAGCTGTCTTTACCGTCACCCAAGGCGGCAAGACATGTTATTCCCTTTCCCTTCCTTACATACACCTTTTTTTCTAGTCCATTCCACCACCAACACCTCCACACACACTAGAAACCCGCCTCTCCATAAATCCCATGTTAACTCGTACATAAAGCCCAGAGAAAAAAAAAGAGAAAGAAGAACCATACACGACACACACTCGAAGAAAAAAATCCATCACCCTCTCCAAGACACATCAGTCACTGTCAGAGAGAGAGACGCACGCTGTTCATTCCGTGTCCATTACAGAATCATGAGGAAGACAGATGATCCCCTTGTGACAGCCTCGTAAAGGCCAACACGTCTGCTGAAGAGAAGGGAGAGGTTCTGGGGAGGAGGAAGAGGATGTTGTTCTTCTTCTGTGTTTCCTTGTGGTGGCGGCAGATTAGAGGCTTTGGAGGAGCAGAGTAACATGAGACACTGAACGGAAAGGAGGAAGAGGAGGAGGAAGAGGGAATGCAATGATAACGCAGCCAGTAATTGGATAGAAGTGAAGGGGAAGACGGAAGAGAAGGAGAAGAAGAGGAGGAGGAGGAGGAGGAGGAGGAGGAGGAGGAGGAGGAGGAGGAGGAGGAGGAGGAGGAGGAGGAGGAGGAGGAGGAATGCTCAGAGCACACAGAAGACTGAAAGCAATCAGAGAGAGAGAGAGAGAGAGAGAGAGAGAGAGAGAGAGAGAGAGAGAGAGAGAGAGAGAGAGAGAGAGAGAGAGAGAGAGAGAGAGAGAGAGAAAGGATAAGTTAAGACGGAGAGAAACCAACTTAGATGCCAGAGAGAGAGAGAGAGAGAGAGAGAGAGAGAGAGAGAGAGAGAGAGAGAGAGAGAGAGAGAGAGAGAGAGAGAGAGAGAGAGAGAGAGAGAGAGAGAGATAACATATTGTAACCAATCACAGAAAACTTGAGGAAGAGGTCACGTGACAGGCGTGGCGATGTACAAGGAAGCGAGGAACACAAAGAAACACAAGGGAAGAACAAGGCACAGACACACAACCATTGACCCTTGTGACTCCTGACAACGTAATCTGATTTAAAGAAAGACACGTGAGATAATAAACACGGAGACATAAGAAGGAGGAATAAATAATAATAAAAAAGGGGAACAGAAAAGAGGAAATAAGTTGAATAAGGAAAGGAACGAAGATATTAATTGTGAAATATAAAAGAAAGTTGAAAGTAATGAGGCCAAAAGAATAAAAAGGAAAGATTTAAACGTAAAAGGAAAGATTTAAACGTAAAAGATAAGTTCTTATTAAATACTTGAAATAAAAAAATAAAAAAAACAGGGCAAGGAAAAAAATTGAGAAGTAAAGAAGAAATTTAATATAAGTGAAGCTAAAGATGACATTAAGTGGAAGATATGCGAGAAAATAAATAAGAGAAAAAGTGAAGACAACAAAATTGCAAATGATGGGAGGAGAGGAAAGTTGGGAGAAAGGAAGGAAGAATTTAGGAAGGAAGGGACGGTGGAGAAGGAATGAAGAAATTAGAGGAAGGAAGGAAGGAAGGAAGGAAGGAAGGAAGGAATGGAATAAAACGAGAAAAGGAAATCATTGAGTGAAGGAATAAATAAGAAAGACATTGCACAAAGACAAAGATAAAGAAAAAGGAAATATTGAGAGCAAGCAAATGAGGAAATGAAGAGAAGATCGACAACAGAAGAAATAGAAAGATAGGAAAAAAATATAAATAAGACAGAAAGACGTTGTACAAAGACAAAGATAAGGAGAAAGAAAAATTGAGGACAAATAGAGAAATGAAGAGAAGAAAAAGAGAGTAAAGAAAGAGACACAATGAATGAAATAATGAAGAAACGAAAATGAAAGACGATTGAGAGACTGAGAAGTGAAGGAATGAAAACAAACTGATAAGGAAGGAAGGGATTGAAAGAAAAAAAGAAAGAAATATGAGAAATGGAGGAAAGAGACGAAAGAAAGTATTAGATGAAAAGAAAAATAAAGAATGAGAGACGAGGAAATGCAGAAAATATAAAAAGCGAATTAAAAAAAAAAGGTAAAAGAAAGAAAGAAAAACTGAATGAAAGGAAATAAACATGAAGAAATAAGACACGAAAGGAAGGACACGAATGAAGACAGAGATAAATAGAGAATAAGAAAAAATATATAAAGAATAAAAAATAAATAAATAAAATGGAGAAGGAGGAGAGAGATAAAAAAAACAGGGAGAGAGAGAGAGAGAGAGAAGAGAGAGAGAGAGAGAGAGAGAGAGAGAGAGAGAGAGAGAGAGAGAGAGAGAGAAACGAAGAGAAAAAAAGAGACAGAAACGAAGAAACAAAATTAAAGGAAGGGAAAGACGATATTGAAAGGAAGGAAAGAAGAAATTGAAAGGAATGAAAAAAAAGAGATTGAATGGAAGGCAATAAGTGAGGGAAGGGGAAGGAGGTATGAAGGGGATGGAGAGGAAGGAATGAAGAGAGATAAGAAATGGAGGAGCGAGGAGGGCAAACACAATCAAGGGCACTGCGATTCGGTTGCCAAGCACGAAAACCAATTAGCTTCCCGCCCATCTCCTCTTCCTCCTCCTCTCGCCCCTTCCCGCCCATTCGCCCGCCCACCCGCCCGCCCACCTTCCTCCGCTCGCCCCCTTCAGAGTATTCCTATATTCCTCCATACACTGCCATTTCCTCCTCTGCCAGTACCCACTCCACCCATTCCGCCCGCTCCGCCCACTCTTTCCTCACTCAAGCAGCTACACCTTCAGTATTCATCCAGATACACTCACTCCATCATCCACTCGTCACCCACACCCATCCACTCTCCCACCTCAGTTGTCACCCACACTCATCACTTATTCTCCTCTCCACTACTCATCCACTTCTGTAAACTTCTTTTAATTGTTACCCATTTTTCTCTCTCTCTCTCTCTCTCTCTCTCTCTCTCTCTCCATTCACTTTCCACTCACATCCTCCCACTAACCCTGTCTTCACTAGTCCGCCTTTCTTACATTCCTAATCGTCATCCATTTTATTCATTTCATCCTGGTTCAGTTGTCACTTACTTCCGTACGCTACACTCCCTCTCCCTCCAAAGCTAACCCTGCCCCGCCCACTCGCTCCCAATGATTATAGTTACTCTACCAAAACAGAAAACGGGGAGGAAGGGAATAGTAAAGGAAAACGGAGGAATCACAGGAGCTCGAGTCTGACATTAGAATTTTAATAGCATAAATAGCTCCGTTATACCTCGCCACGCTCTCCGGCACTCTGCGGGTTGTAAAATCTGCACACTACACCACAACTAATGGATTGTTCGAACACTGATACATAATGTTGTTTTGGGGATTGATGTATAATGATGAACACATTACCAGAAAAAAAAGCTTTATAAATATGTTAACAGGTATTGCGATTGAAATACATCGAGATATACTGCCAGCTAACACAATAAGACACTGACAGTAACGATGAAACTTTACTATTTTCCATCTGGCATATATAATGAGGCAGCGGAGGGGAGGAGATATCGAGGCGAGGGAAGGAAGGAAGGCAAGGCAGTTAGCTGGTTAACCTCTTCATTACTGGGACGTATTTTTACCTTGAGTTTTGGGTATGATTAGACAATTTTTATTTACATTAGGAAGGATCTATGGAGGTCAGAAGATTACTAGCCTGAGTCTTCACTATTTTAATCCCCACACAAGTTTCTGAAGCTGTATGAAATCACCCAAGAGTAACCAAAATGAATAAAGAAATGCATCATGAATTGGTCAACAACACCATTAACTAACTGGTGAGCAGCAACCTCCGAGGCTGAAGCACGATCTGAAAATAGCCTCTGTATGATACAATTACGTATAACACGCACACGAAGAAAGAGGAAGGCTCTCTACCGGTGAGGGCCCTCGCTTTGTAGTTTCCATACAGCCACCAATCTCGCTGCTCATTACAGTAGCACCTAAGCACTGCCTTCTCATGCGTTTAGCCACTCCTACGACACTCAACACCCACGAAACACTTACCTAACTTCATGACTAAAGTCTGAGTCCCAGAGAGCTGCTGATATCCCTGATCGAAGCAGATTATTGTAAGCCATGCTCATCACAACCCACAAATAGACACAGCCCCCGCACTGAGCTTAACCTTGACCAACACTGAATGAATATCTCGATAACAAAAACTTATTACATCGGAATTATTTGGGTTATATCAAATATATTCGCTTGGGTGATAGGATAGAAAACGCCAGTCAAAGTGTTCTAGACAGCGCAACAACGCGATAAAAGAACTGTAATGTAGTTGATTGATAATAAAGAGACGAACAGAGAGAGAGAGAGAGAGAGAGAGAGAGAGAGAGAGAGAGAGAGAGAGAGAGAGAGAGAGAGAGAGAGAGAGAGAGAGAGAGAGAGAGAGAGAGAGAGAGAGAGAGAGAGAGAGAGAGAGAGAGAGAGAGAGACATTTACCATTGGGCGAGAGGGGATTGGGTAGGTGACAGAAGTAGACGCGACATCAGAATCTGTGGCTGATGACAAGACGACCCACTGCCCTCCCACTGTGACCACCTTCCACCCCACACTATTACTACTATTACCCACAAAAAATGACCACCAATGAATCACCACTATCATCGGCGGACTCACTATTAATATAATCATCACCCTTACCAATACTGTCACCACCACCACTATTGCCACTACCAGAGAGAGAGAGAGAGAGAGAGAGAGAGAGAAAAAAAAAGAGCCATGGAGAGCCGGATGGTCGCTCTTGTATAGCTGAAGAAATATCAAAGGACGGTCATGTTTACTCTCATTCACTGGGACAACATGTAAGGCAGCCATACCACTACCTTTCATCAGTGTATATGAATAATGACACACACGCAGCGATAACAATACACGAGGGAGTAACAACACATTCACTAGGCAAGTACTTACACAGAGCACCAACCCTACACACACACACACAGTAAATATCGACTAATAGATAATATCAGTCAAACCATGAAGAAAGAAAAGAAAAATCCCTGAGACTCGCCACAAATTTAACAGATTATTTAGTTACTTAGTTAGTTCAGGTCAACGCAACACGGAGGAAAGAAGATTTAGGAGGAGGAGAAAAAAAAGTGTAGCATAGAAAAGTATTTGGTCATCAGCTGTAATAAGAAACCTTCCCAAACTTTAAGGAACACTCTGGGTGACTAACTTTATAATGAAAGTAGGCTTTCCTAAATTACTCTTAAAAACTTCCAAAATCTCATAAGTATGCAAATCGACGGGCGGGAGCAAGGCGGAGGGTCGGCCAGCGGTAACTTGTGTGTCGCGAGAAGCTAACTTGGTCGCAATATTAGTTGTGGCATCGTGTAGCCCAGCCTGCGTGGCCCGTCTTGACCTGCTAGACTCTAATTGAGATCTTGGTCACACCCACGGATGCCTCTGCCTTCCCTCCTCCAGGTGCCGCTCTGCATTCCGCCCTGGTGTGTCTCCTGCTCTGTTTGGTGAGTGGTTAAGTCGCTCCCATTATCACTGTTGCTGTCACTGCTATTACCTGTTTTAAAATTGCTGCTGTTGCTCCTGACACTACAGCCACTACTGCTACTACTACTACTACTACTATTACAACAAGAATAACAATGACATTAACAACAACTAATACTACTGCTATAACTGCTACTGCTGCTACTACTTGTGCCACTACCATCACTAACACTATTACGATATCACTGCCAACACATTACCCTTTATCATCTCCACCTTTAAGTATACTGGGTTCATAGGCAGCAGCAACAAGCACACCAGCCCCCGAGAGCTCAATCTCTTACCCACCACATCATGCAACGGGAGGCGGTGGCGTAGTGGATAAGGTGGTGAGCGTGGGATCAGGCAGACGTCCACGCGTAGGTTCGAATTCCACCACATACCGCTTTGAAGCTATGCCATTTGTCGAGAGGTTTAAAGTTACCTACATGTCAACATGATACCCAGATTCTAGATGGTTACACCAAAAATGCGCTTGGGTGGTGATGTGGGCTCTGATAGGGGTACCACTATAAATTTATAAATTTGTCAGCGCCACTAATGGGCGGAAGCTGAACAGCACTTCCTTTACATACTTTGGAAGTGTGCCTACAGGCGCTATAGGCCTTATCGTAAAAAAGAAAAAAGAGAAAAAAATAACAATCAGGAGAAGGAAAAATTCCTTTGGTAATAATAAGCGCCTTATAACCACTGAGTTTCTAAAACAGTGAGCAATGTTATGTAGGCACCTTAATCGTAATAAACAACTAATAAATAAAATGATAAATAAACATTGAATAATGAATTGTTGGATACGTGAATGCAATACTTAAAGCTATGTTGAATTAAGTGTGAACAAAAGTGTGTGTCAATCACGTGTCGGTGGAGTAGTCCATATATGCCGCCATCAAATATGCGAGGTTATGTGGTGGCGCGGAATGTTACTTAAGGCGTCAATGTTTCTCGCGGCGGAAGGACCCCGCCCCGAATTTCCTTCTAATGGAGTGGTGAAAAATTCAATGACCACTAATACACTTTGATTTTAGAGATAATTTCCGAAATTAATGTAGTTCTTATTCCAACGTGTATTTACTTCGTAAGGATAATGTATGTCTGTGGGAGAGAAAGGACACCAAATCTTTAATCATACTTGAATATATAATGCCTACACAGTGCCTAATAAACAAAGAAACAAGTTCATTCTGAATTTTTCATCACATGATCAGTGTGTTCCCAGGTGGGTTGTAGCAGGTGCCAATTCTGCTTCAGGCAAAACCTGAAAGGATCACCATCACTGCTGTCACGAACTTCCACACATTCACACTCAGGCATCAGACATGAGACCACCAGAAGCGGTAACAGTCACCAGCTGCCTTCTTCAGGTAATTCTTGTGAGTGGCAGCTCAGAGAGCAGCGACAGAAGGCGGCAGGAGAGGCATCTGCAGGTGCTGGGTGATGTGGTGTCCGGCCCAGCTCGAAGGATGAGCCTGGCGCTGCATTTGGACAGTTCTCTCCCAGCAGACCTGCGACAGGCAGTCCTCTCTGTGGAGGCGGTGCGGCGCACGCCCCACCTCGCGCTGAACCTCAGTCTCAGCCATGAGCCACACAGTTCCTCCTCTTTTTCCTCCCCCATGCTGCACGTGGTGCTGTGGTTCACTCCCAGCAGTGACCTGCTGCAATCGCTGTGGCTCTATTGGAAGCCACACAACTTGTTACTCTTCAGCATGGGATCATCCCTCGGCACTGACGAACTGCAAAACGAGGTGCTAAACAGCATAGAAAAGCTAACACTGATCGGAGACCTCTCTGCCGATGAAAATCGAGGTTTTGACGCTCTGGGTGTGTTCACTGTGCGGCCCTTTTCCTCCAGTGGCGTGCAGCTCCTCGGCCCATGGGAGCGTGAATCCTTTAACAGCTGGGAGGCGCTGTTCCCAGACAGGTTCCCGTCCTTCGAAGGATACACTTTTCATATTGCTTCCAGAATAGTAGACGAGCCTTTTTTCTACTTAAGTGCGAGTGATCCTCTGAAAGGAGACGGAGTGTCTGAGGAGATGGTGCAATCCTTGTCCACGAAGCTAAATTTCACCTACACGACAACGACTGACTCTATAGATTCCAACTGGGGTGCCTTGATCAATGGCTCCTGGGATGGTCTTCTAGGAATGATTGAAAGGCGTGAGAAAAACTTTACAATAAATATTTTGTGGATCACTTATGATCGCAACAAGGCCTTTGACATGTCAGCGTCCTTTCATACTGACGGATACGGGGCCTTCCTGCCGCAGCCAGCACCGCTTCCACTGTGGACCAGCTTGGTGCGGCCTCTCGGCTCAACTGTGTGGTTCGCGGTACTCGTGTCGCTCCTGGCCGCCATCTTCGTCACCAAGCTGCAGGTAAAAATCAAAAGCGTGTGGTGTTTTTCTACTCCTCAATATCAGCAACACTTTTTTCAAGCTTCTATTTTTCCGCTTGTAGGAAGATGTCGTGGCATCTCGTAGCGGCATATACAGGAGGCGAGGGTTGGCTCGCGTTTGGCTGGAGCTGTACCGAGGACTGGCGAACCAGAGCGCTCCTACACTGCCGCGGACACCGTGGCAGCGAATGTTTGTGGCCGTGTGGCTTTTCTGTTGTCTGGTCATCACTGGTGCTTACACCTGCAACCTGGTGGGCATCTTCACCCGTCCAGCTTACCCGAGCCGCCTCCGTAGTCTGCAGGATCTTATTGACAGTGACTTTAGGTATCCACACACTACGTATACGCTTCAATAATACAGGCTGCCTCATTACTACCCGAAGATCAATCAGTGAAGGCTCTAAGCTCTTTCTATAGGGGAACAGCTGGCTAGGTGACCTGCACCTTGATGAATTATGCACACACACACACACACACACACACACACACACACACACACACACACACACACACACACACACACACACACACACACACACACACACACACACACACACACACACACACACACAGGCATATAATTACTTTTTCATACAGTAAAACAGATTGGTCACAAGTGTCCGATGTAATGGAGGCATAAATCGTTAGGAATCACGATGTTGTCACTTGTACTTGTACTTGTACTTGTAGGGGAGACGCACGTGCAACAGTTTTGATGTTAACAATAGTTCTTCAGCCTTTATTTCAAGACGTAACAACACAATCAATAAAGATATAAATAAATATCGTTAAAAATAAAACGCAATAAATTGATGAAGTCAATGAAATGAAAATGAAGTCACTGGAATACATCTATGCTAATGTTTCCTGGATGATTAATTAACAACTGCAACCATTTCCACCATCACCAATCAGAAAGTCTCCTGCACTGCTAAGTTGACCACTTGTACTGACTGACCGCACCGCAGACGAAGCTGTGTATTGAACCATGTCAGCCTCAGTGAGTGGCTTGTTGCTTGTGTTGATGCAGGTTGATTGTAATGCTCGAGGAGGTTCATCTTACACGTTCCTTCCTACACGAGTCCTATTGAGTGAAGGGGATGACAACTGTTGTTTTGTTTGTACATATCGTAAAGCGCGAATATATAGACTGTGTGTGTCGACTGAATGACGACTGACCTCTGACTGCAACCCACAACCGACTGAAATTATTGCCTCCTGTATACCCTGCACGTGGACTGGTGAGGAGGGGGAGATCAAAGAATTATGGATTATTGTGGACACTTGTCATAATCCTAGAAAAAAAGAGAAGGTAGTGTGTACTGGTGAGGTGTGGTCAGGTGCGGTCAGGTCATCTGAGTGCGATATTTCACTGATATAGCAGAAGCAATAGTAGCAGCAGAAGCAACAGTTTCAGTAGTAGTAGTAGTAGAAGCAGCAGCAGTAGTAGTAGTAGTAATAATAAGAGCAGCTCCAGCAACAGTAGTAGCAGTAATAGTAGTAGTAGTAGTAGTAATAACAGTAGTTGCAGCAGCAGCAGCAGCAGAAATACATAATGAAATACATATGGTATACAGACACGATAGTAATACCAGATTGATGCTCGAGATGAAAGTGCTGAAGTGAACGTTAATTCTCTCCCCCTCCTTATCATTTCTTTCTCCTGGCAGTATTAATCAGTCATTCAAGTGATCCTGCTCCTTCCTGTTTTGCTTTCTTCTTTTCCTGAAATAACTGCTGTAAATTAAATATCTTTTCTTTAAATTTTACATCACCTTAATTTCGGAGTTTTTACAATGTATGCTTTACATGTTCAAACGAATTTGTTACTGAAACGAACGAGAAAGAAGGAGATCAATTCATAACGGAAAAAGAACCAAAATTTTCCATCATCATTACACATGTTCATGGTCAACAACCGATTAACGAGCCACGCACACACACACACACTCTCTCTCTCTCTCTCTCTCTCTCTCTCTCTCTCTCTCTCTCTCTCTCTCTCTCTCTCTCTCTCTCTAGTTTTTCCTTAGTCGTATATCATCGGATTTACTGGAAATATATCAGTTGTCAGGTTTAGTAGAGAGAGTGTCTCTTTGACCATGACTACAACAGTGACGACCATAACAGACGCGAGATTATTTTTCCATCCTTTCCTGCAGACTGGCTATTGTGGACTCGAGTAACATAATGCTGACAACCATGAAGAAGAGTCGAGACCCGCTGTACGTGAGCCTGCGGGAGAAGACAGACATATTCCCAACAGAAGAGGAGTGCCTGCAGGCGATGGCAGAAGACACACACGCCTATCTGGACAGCATTCCCTATGCAATACTCGTCATTGAATCTGTGCTGAAGGTGAGGAGAAAAGAGCATGTTGTGGAGGTTCTTGTGTTGCGTTAGTGTGTTGGTGTCCGCTGGGAACAAGATTTATATTCAGGAAGGTATTACATTTATTAATATTACGTGTAGACGAGTTTTGGTTCTGTGTCAATTCAATATCTTGTCATCTGAGTCCCACTAAGTCAACCCTTATTCAGTTTAACGTTGGTCATCATCACCCCTATAGGGAATCGTTCACTAGAGTGCCTTGATAACATTATTGTCGCTGTGAAAAGATCTTTATCACTTACTTTTTGGTGTGCACGAGAACTGAGTAACAGTGGTGTTGTCAGGAGAGGGGCTGGTACATGGTGGGTCAGAAGCTGGTGCCAAGTTCAGGCTCGTGGTTCTTCCCAAAGAGGACGGCATGGAAATATAAATTTGACGAAGGGATGCAACAACTGCTGGACGCCGGCCTCGTCCGTCACTGGATCCAGGTGAGAGCACACACCTCGTTCCGGAACACACACACAAACACACACACACACACACACACACACACACACACACACACACACACACACACACACACACACACACGCAAGAAAACATGAATCAGCGCACAATGGCACTGCCTTAATTAATTCAGTAGTCATTCTATCGCAGGTGAAGAATGCCGAATTGACGGAGGGCGGCGGCGACGGTAGACGACGGCGGGACTATGGAAGGGACGGACCCGCCCCGCCCCTCAGCCTGCGGCACCTTCAAGGTCTGTTTTATATTCTGGGCTTCGCCTGGGTGGCCAGCGGGGCTGTCCTGCTGGGGGAGCTGCTCGCCCAACGCTACGTACACTTCAGTGCTTCTGCTCGTCCGTCCCTCTGACCTTCGCTGCCCCATCGCTTTTATTTGATTTATGATTGTTTTTTATTTTATGTTTACATTCACCTAAGTAGAATAGAGTTGACTCGATTTTAGAGAAGTGACAGTAACTTATAAATCTGTCTCTCTCTCTCTCTCTCTCTTTTTCTCACACACAAACACACACACACACACACACACACACACACACACACACACACACACACACACACACCAGCTGTGGTAGCAGTAGCAGCAGCAGCAGCGCCAAGAGTTATGCGAATCCCTCCCTTCACATGCCCCTTTGGCCGCTCACCGCAATAAACATGTCGCGGGACACCGTCTTGCGAGGCACGCGAACCAAGACAAGTTTGTGGCCCCGAATTACTGTCCTGGGGCGAGGCCTCGGGGTTCAGAGCGACATATAAAGCATCCCATTACATTGTAGCTTGGGTGTGGATTATTAAGGAAGTATTGACTGATAAAAGTATAAGTGAACCTTGATTTGCACATAGGAAAAGATGTGGTAACTGTTAACATATGTTCGTGTATGTTACCTATTCACGGTCGTCAGCTGAATTTACGACACAACTATAGGATAAGCGCAGAACTCATAGAAATCAATCTCTGGGTAGGAATGAGACCACTCACACACCACACACCGAGACATGGAGATCATAACTCTTTAGTCTACATCCTGTACTTGTGTGGTGCTGGTGCAGGGACTCCAACTCAGACATTCTCTGGCTGTCAGCTCAGCATGCTAACCACTGCACAACGTGGAGAGAGAGAGAGAGAGAGAGAGAGAGAGAGAGAGAGAGAGAGAGAGAGAGAGAGAGAGAGAGAGAGAGAGAGAGAGAGAGAGAGAGAGAGAGAGAGAGAGAGAGAGAGAGAGAGAGAGAGAGAGAGAGAGAGAGAGAGAGAGAGAGAGAGAGAGAGAGAGAGAGAGAGAATAAATGAACGAATAAATAAACACAAAGCTAATAATAGAAACAAAGGAGAGACACAAGAATAAGCAAATAATAGTTAGCATGTGAGTGAGAATTACAGACAAAACAAACAATGAAAGCGGAATAACGAGGATTAACAAAGATGAACATAAGGGAGGGAGAGAGCGAGGGTGAGCAAGGGGTGGGAGAAAAAGAGTGGGAGACAAACGGTGAAGAGGGAAATGCTAGGAACAATTTGCTGTGTGTAGAGAGAGAGAGAGAGAGAGAGAGAGAGAGAGAGAGAGAGAGAGAGAGAGAGAGAGAGAGAGAGAGAGAGAGAGAGAGAGAGAGAGAGAGAGAGAGAGAGAGAGAGAGAGAGAGAGAGAGAGAGAGAGAGAGAGAGAGAGAGAGAGAGAGAGAGAGAGAAAATTCGTTAAGGTTTATCAGGTCTATTCAGAACAGTGGACATCATGGTCAACACTAAGGCGATTTGGACAGCGGTATGAATCCATATTGATGAACTGATGAATGAATTAATATATCAATGTTAGTGAACTGATAGATACGTGAAAAATTAACTGAATATCCTACAAACTAATCAACGAATAAATGACTTATGTACGCGTCTAATGGAGCGAAAAGATGAATTTAGTATTTGATAAACTAGGGAACAAAAGGGTGACCTGGTGAATAACCTAACTGCTGCATAAACTAATGAACCAATGAACTTAAAAATAAATGAAAAGATTCCAATGTGATTTGATAATGAAATCAACGCGTTATTCGATAAACAAATTTTACATAATGAACAGAGAGATGCGAAAGTCAAACAGAGCAGGACAATGATTATTACAATGAATACACCGTACGATTTACATATATGACTATCTTTGTATGTATGTATATATTTGTCTTACCTATCCATGTTCCTATCTATATTTAATTTCTCCACCTTACCAATGGAAGAGTGAACCAATAACTGCGCTGCAACACTCTCCTTGTTTCTGTATTCTTCCTTGCCAACGAATGAAGTTACTTAAAAAGAGGAGCAACAAGACGTCTCAGAAAGTAAGTTAGTATTTCATCTTCACCGCAATAATTGTCGGGGTTGGACAGGACGTGATCATATAAAAAGCCATTTTTCTTATCGATATTGTTTGTGTTTGCTCGCCTTCTCTGATACACCGAAAATTTCTATCCATATATATATATATATATATATATATATATATATATATATATATATATATATATATATATATATATATATATATATATATATATATATATATATATATATATATATCCATCTATTTCTATATCTATGTCTGTCTGTCTGTTTGATAGTCTGTCAGTCTGATTTTGTCTATCTGTCTGTTTACCTGTCTATGTATTAATACTGATCAACCTAATTACACTTTAATCTCTCAATGTCCGTTAATTTATTTACCAACGTTTCTAGCATAAAAATGAAGGAAGCAATAGACGAGCCGCTTTCACCTGGGAATTACTGTTTCCACATTAATTATTTTACTGCAGCTTTTGTGATATTTATGCTGACTTGAATATTGATATTGTACTGCACAGCCACCTTCATCTCATCTCCCTCAGCAATGCAACTACCGCCAAAACAATTCACGCTGCCTCATAAGTTAGTATACAACATTTTTTTTAGTAGTGTAGCAATTGGTAGCCATGTGTCTTAACTTCGTATAGTTGCTGGCAGTCTCAGCTGACTATGAATCCTCCTCCAGCTGTCGGTTGGGCAACTTATTCGTGCACTCTTTATGATGTTACCACAGGAAATATTTCCCGCGTGAGGTGTTTTCAATCCCTTCATCGATTACTAGCCTTGTGTTAAGCTGACTTTTCTTTTAAATATTAACAGAAAAATAATTATAATATCAAAGTATAATTTTTTAGAAAATTGTGGAAACAACTAAGCATATAATTTACATCATCTTGCATGTGCTTGTCATTACACATGTCATGCCTCCAGCGGCGTTATTTCAGTGATTGCTGTTCCGAGTTATTCAGCGATATATCTAATAAATAAAATCTTTGTCTCGCATGCCCTCCAAAAAAAACAACTTTCTAATGAATCAAATTATTCAACTTTTCTTGAATTAAACTCTTCTCAAAGATGTGAATACATGATTCATACAGCTTCAACAACAAGTACAAGCTTTCCAACAAATTCAACATAGTTACTTTTGCAGTCGATAAAGTGAACCGCAAACACTTCGTTTTTAGATAGAACATTTGCAGACGATTTGAGAAAATATCATCACTTTAGGCCTACCAGGGTTAGACATTTTTTGTAAAAGACAGATTAATTTTATTAAATTCGGATTTTCATTTTCTTAATTAAATCAATCCTTTAAAATGAAAATTTTTTTTTGCATTACTTTTGCATTGATTATTTGTTTTAGTGTAATGACGCCATTTTCTTGTATTAAACTTTGCCAATGTTGAATTACACTATAGTTTAATATACATTTCTCAACATGAGTCTTCACATAAGAATCATAAATAAGACTAATTGTTTAATAAGATCTGTTACATTAAAGTAATCAACTTACTATGCACAAAAACATATAATAATCTTATTAAATCTCATAATTTCATTTGATTATTATAAAAAAACTTTTTTATGCATTTGACTATATGCTTTGCAAGAGAAGGCAATGATTCACTGGCGGCTGTTTTCCTGCACAACACTCACTACTGGACGAGCATGTACACTTGATATTTCACCTGAGTAACTGCTTCACGTGTTCTTCCTTCTTCCTTTTGTGTGTGTGTGTGTGTGTGTGTGTGTGTGTGTGTGTGTGTGTGTGTGTGTGTGTGTGTGTGTGTGTGTGTGTGTGTGTGTGTGTGTTATTAACTTTACAGTGTAGAAGTGCAAGCACCAACTAACAAAGACCAGCAAGACGTGCTATTCTGATGGCTCGTGTTGGCTATGAGAGGAGTAGAAGGCGCCGCACCAGGTGAAAGCGATTCATTGGGAGACGAAAGGCAGCGACAAAATAACTAATAAAGTGTTACACATTATAGACCACATCCAAGAATACTAAACAGAAATAGCAATTTACAAATTCAGAAGACCGCATTACCGAGGTCAGAGCGCGGTGCTCAGAGCGAGACAAAGAAAATTTTGAGATTTAATATCTAAAAGTCAATAGCTTAAAAAAGGTATCCGATTTGGTCGAAAAACATAAATGTCAAGTAATAATAATATTTTCAAGAAGAAGAAATAATATCTGCTCAGTGTTTAGTTCTGGGTGTACATGAAACTCTCAGAACATTAGTCTAGCAAATCAATACGCTGGTGATTAATGGAGAGTGCCGGGGTAACTTCACACAGGTTACATTAACAAAGGCTACAGTTTGGTCGTAATATTCTTCAAACACGAGTTTATGTACTGATCACCCTACACTTTACTTCGTTGCAATGAATAATCATGCGGTCACTCATGCCACATGATATGAAAATTGCCTTTAGTCATGAAGCAACCAATGTCATAAATGATTCACAGAAATATTCATTGCCACCACTCAAGAAGGTAAATAATGAAATGAATAAGGAATAACACACAGTGCCTTCATAATGTTACTTCACGTAGATCGAAATGAACGTTAGTCCTCCTCAGTCTGTGGCACGAAGAGGTAACCTCCAGCGCCTATCCTTTGCTGCTTGTCGCGCACGCCACTGTCTATTAGACATGACAACAGCAGCTACAACACTGCTAGCTCTGGCAGCCATCAGCAGGCTCCTCCAAGCAGTTTTTATAGGCAGAAGTTCAGACATCAGCGAGAGAAGGATACAGGAGAAGCAGCTGCAGGTGCTGAGTGAGGTGGTGTCCGGACCCGCCAGGGGGAAGATTCTGGCGTTGCATTTGGACGCTGCACTTCCAGCAGATATACGGCAGGCAGTCCTGGGTGTGGAGGCTGTGCGGCGCGAGCCTCATTTCATTCTCAATCTTGACCTCGATCATAGTCACGGAAAAAGGTCACAAAAGCCAGTGAAAGCAGCGGCGCTCTCTCACGGCTTTTCCTGCTCCTCCTACATACTGCACGTCGTAGTGTGGATCACGACCCAGCCTGAGACGCTGCAATGGTTGTGGCTCCACTGGAAACCACGTAACTTGCTGCTCTTCAGCATGGGGTCGTCCATCGATAACAGCGTGCTGAAATATGAAGCGCTGAGCAGCGTGGAGAAGTTGACCCTAATTAGACATCTTTCCGCCGAGGCAGATCGAGGCTCCGACACTCTCGGTGTGTTCACTGTGCTGCCCTTCTCCTCCACTGGGGTGCAATTTCTAGGCCCGTGGGAGCGGGAGTCCTTTAGCAGCTGGGAGGCGCTGTTCCCGGACAGATTCCCGTCCTTCCAAGGATACACGTTTCACATTGCTTCTAGACTGGACACAGAATCCTTCTTTTTCCTTAGTAAAAAGAATCACTGGAAGAAAATAAGATTGGGATTAAATATAGTGGAATGTCTGTCAGCAAAGCTGAATTTTACTTACACCACGACGAAGAACTCGCCGGACTCCAAGTGGGGAGCTTTTTCTAATGGAGTCTGGAATGGTGTTATGGGAATGATTCACAGACGAGAGAAAAACTTTACAATAAATGACTTAGTTATAGACATCAATAGAGGCAGGGACTTCGACTTCTCCACCACAATATATATGGATGGCTTTGGTGTTTACTTGCGTAGTCCAGACCCGCTGCCCAACTGGATGAGTATTGCAAAAGTATTCCAAGGCTCTGTCTGGTTGGCAGTGCTTTTCGCGTTCGTGGCCTCAACCTGCTTCACTCTGCTCCAGGTGAGAAGGACTTCATTCATTGCTGATGCTGAAAAGTGTAAACGTAATTTGTATGATGCTAAATTTTCTAGGAATCTGTTCTTCAATACAGGAGCGAGTACGTGAAGGATGGTTACCGTCTCTGACGAAGAAAAGGCCGACGAGGGATCTGGCCGCTATCTGTCTGGACATCCAGAGACCACTGGTGGAACAGAGCGTGCCTCGCGTGCCACCTGCAGTGTCACTGAGGATCCTGATGGCTTTGTGGTTCGTGCACGGTCTGGTAATAACAGTAGGTTTTACTTCCAATCTGGTAGGAAGCTTCACCAGTCCTGCTTATCCGCGCCGCCTCCAACATTTGCAAGAGATCACCGACAGTAAATTCAGGTTTTTATCTCACACCACAGTGCGTTTTATAATACTACGTAAACAGCGTACTACTGTCAATACTGAAGTGTAACGAGCAGTCTGGAACGGTATCGTGTCTTTACAACAGGGTGAGCTTGTTGGATACCAGTACCGTCATGTCCACGGCGCTGAAGGAGAGTGAGGATCCAACCTTAAAAACACTCAGTCAAAAAGCGGATCGTTTTCCTACTAGTGAACACTGCCAGGACGCCATGATGGAGGACACTCATGCCCTTTTGGTGAGATCACTTCTAACCACGGTTATCAAAACAAAAAAGGTAGGTGGTTTCTGATCAACAGTTGGAAGTTATTTTTCATTTCATGAATATTCATGACGTAATTAATTCTCATTACATGAACCTTTCACTACACCGTGAGCCAAGCGTCTAAAGATTACTTGTTGTCACTAGAGCCTGGGGACCTGCTACATGGTGGGGGACCTCTTGCTGACCAGTCCGGTAGTGTTTTTCTTTCCAAAACACACTCCCTGGAGATACAAATTTGACCAAGGAATCCAGCAGTTGTTGAGTGGTGGGCTGGTGCACTATTGGAGGCAGGTGAGTGTGCAGGAATGGTCCAGGCACAGACAAAAACAAAGTACGTTGCCTTGACTCTTTAACTACATTGGTGAAGATGCCACATACCTCACACCACCAGTGCAAAACATTATTATTTTTCACACAAAAGTGACATAACTACATCAAGATAATTAGAGCGTAACACTGAGTGTTATATCTATTCCACAGCAGATAAGATCTCAGATCACTGAGGTTCTGATCAAAAGAGATGGCCTCAGCAGTGAGCTGCATGGCCCTGGTGATGATAATCGTGCCTCGCCACTCACCCTGCAGCACTATCAAAGCATCTTGTACATCCTAGTCACTGTGTGGGGGACCAGCGGTGCCATCCTGCTGTTGGAGCTGGTCGTCCATCACCACAAGTGCTGCACCACAGTCTGTCGCTCCATGCCATCAATCTGACATCCTGGAGCACCCTCGTGAAGTAAACACCTCAAGTACTAGTAATGTCACTACCGTTGGAATAACTCAAGAATGTGTCACATCCAGAAAGCTTGCCTTGTGCATGTTAAAAGAAAAAATTGTTACTTTTTCATATACAGTAGAGAGCAGATTGGCGTTTCCCTTGAGGCTCTCAATGTATCAAGTCTGTAGCCCACACAAACACACAATTACACATTATTCCTCTCCCTCTCTTCCTACGCCCACTAATAATTTCTCTCTCTCTCTCTCTCTCTCTCTCTCTCTCTCTCTCTCTCTCTCTCTGTCTCTCTCTCTCTCTCTCTCTCTCTCTCTCTCTCTCCCTCTCTGAGAAAATTTGTAAGAGGCAATACCTTGTAGCAGTAGTAGAGAGCAACAGCTGTGACTAGGTATCTTTTAACACAGCACAAAACGTCCATGAATCTATCCAGCAGTTTTCAACCTTTGTCAGTTGACGTTGAACTCAAAATAAAAATTCACAAAGAGAAGACATAGAATGTTATAGAACTACTATCCCACTCTGGAAATCAACATATTTTAATAATTTTCTTTGGAAAAGGATGGTAATGTTTAAAAAGAGTGCCAGTAAGAGACAGGAAAATAATGTGGTTTCAGGCTGATATATGGAGATAAAGAATGAAAAGCAGTGCAGTGGAGACATACAAACAACACACACAATCACACACACACACACACACACACACACACACACACACACACACACACACACACACACACACACACACTCACCTAGGTACACATACGACTATGAATTAATAACACAGAGTCTAAAGCTGGAGATTATTTCGACCATTTGTAAAGCTTGCCTGGAGTCAAGTATTGAATATTATCACCAAAATCATCGTCATCAGACATTAGGAGTCCACTGGTGCACACACTCCTCTCCCAGTTGCTCCATAAATCATAGCGGCACGGCGAGAATCTCCACCAAGTCCTGCCTGCAAGTGTTCCGGCCTCATCTTCCACCTGCTGCCGGGACTCACTCCGCGACGCTTGTGAATTTTTCTATTTCTTGTTCTTCATACTTCAAATGTTTTCCTTCCTTAATTACTTCCGTGTCCTTGATTCAAGTTTGCTTTTTTTCTTTTTATTCGTGTCATATTTTTACCGTAGGAATAAAAAAAAAAAAATCATTCCTCGCTCTTCATAACTGTGGCCATGAGTTTTTTGTTACTATCGTATAGGGATATACAGTTATGTATCTATAGTTGTATATCTATACATGTTTCTGCAATAATTTTTGCAATTTCTTATACATTTTAGCATTTTTGGCCATCTCTTTCAACTATAGCATGCCTGAGGTTTCGTATCCGCCAATTCTTGTCCTAACTGCTGATAGTAAAAGGACCCTACCCGGCCACGTGTGAAGAGCATTAGTTCTCGCAACTTTAGCAAACACTGTGGAATATAAAAGTTTCGTCTCAACACTCCTCTTTTAATAAACTGTTTTCAACGTCGTCTCAGTTTGGTATCTCTTGCTATTTTTTATTTTCATTGGTATTATTTCATTGTGAACTTCGTAAAAACATATCACCAACCGTGGTACAGTGGAACCATGCGCGCTTTGGGGTCGGAGGGATCTCGAAGCGCACGGGTTCGAATCCTGTCCATGGTCCGAGTGTAGGTTGGGCTTCCTCTCTCGGAACAACGGTTTCCTAGCGGGTGAGCTTTGAGATAGGAGGTACCCTAAAAAGTATCCCCTTTAGCCCATAGATTCCCGTGAAAAGCCCACATGGTATAAAAAAAAAAATAAGACACGAAAGACGGATATTAAATGACGATTGATAATGTTTTCACAAGTCCTCGTTACAGGTGTTCGAAATGATGGGTGTTGTTGCTGTCTCTATACATCCTTCCCACCTGGTAATCACATCGACATTTGCATAAAACTCAAGTTAAATTCTCTTGTTCTGTTGGCGGAGTCATATGTTTTCTGAAGGTCCATCTAGAACAGTAAAATATGCGAGTGAGTTCTATGGTTTTCTCGATTACCTGTTGTGTGAATCTCTGCACTCCTGTATCTAATTTGTTCTTGTTTCGTGATGACTGACATTAGATAAAAGTTTGCATGAAGCTGATAATACGACACGATAACAGGCCAGTAACTCATTTTCACATACATCATAATAATATTGCACTGCACCAGAAATCAAAAAGGTTTCTTTTAGTGTATTCATTGAGAAAATATACCTCACAATCTGTTATGAGCTTCAGTGAACCTCTCTTTGTCTCGCAAAACATCTACAAACTGTTACAGCCTTAGGTTGCCTCCTCGCTTCACATTTTTAAGGACACATATTACTTTGTACCGCCATCCACTTATGCAAGAAATTATGAAATGTTATGTTGGCGGAGCAAGGTTCTCTAAAATATATTCGTCTTGTCACCATTTTCTACCTTGCAATCACTGCGATATTTCAGTTTCAGTAAATCAGAGGTAAGTCCAAGCCATCAGTCTATAAATGGTTCACGATTAGTTCTGTATGAATGTATATTTTATTTCATGTAATAATTCTAATAATTCTAACAAATTATTCTTGTTCCTCTTTCACTCTTGCCACTGCCTTATGTTTATTAAACAGCTTGGTTTCACTTCCGTTATCATTTGCATATTCTTTTCCTTCCATTATTAAGATATTTTATTGAATAATTATATTGTGAGCACTTTTAAACTTAATTTTCTCTGCATTTCCCTCAATTACGGCTGGCATAATAACTTCGCTCGTGAAATATCCTTTTCGTCGACACTTACAACATAATTGTTTCCCCGCTGAAAATCTGTTTTCCTTTCTCATCAACTTCTCTAGACAGAATTTCTCGCTGAGAGCCAACTTGCAGTTTCTTCTCTGAAAGTGAATTTAGTTTTAGAGTGCCACCGTGTCGTCACTTCAGGCAGTCTCTAATGTTGATGCGTTGATGTGTGTGAATGCACGCACTTTTCGTTTACATAAATAATGTAACCTCCATTCTCAAATCAAACTTACTTTGTACAATACTTGCTAACATCTCGCTATGATAGTTCCTGCACCAAACTTTGTGATGCATAAAGTCATTTTTTCTTTTACTAAACACACCATTTGAGTCGGCAATAAGCACGGAACCTATATTCAGTGTTTTCCCATGATAAAGTTGAGTCACTTGCAATCAAAACTGGTCTGGATAGTTGTATGTGAGGCGCAGACTGCTGTTGCATGCCAGTATATCTGAACTGCTTTGAATGTATATTGCACTTGCACTAATTATGCACAGTATTCCATCTGACAGAGGCGATTGTTTTCCTTGCACGCCCTCTGCACACTGTTAATCGCATACCGCGCAATTCATCACTGGCTTTCCTGAATATGCACTGAGATAAAACAAGACAGACTGGGAGGAGACGCATCTGACTGTACACTAGTCTCCTCATTGATATATCTGCCTGCCTTCCCCCATCTTGCTGTTCCTTCTCTCCTTTTTCTCTCCACATCTAGTAATCACTCCTTTCCTGTCCCTCTATACCTGGTTGTTCCTCTTTTTTCTGGTATTATTCCAGTGTTTCACCACATTCCACTAGGTGTTTTTTACCCATCTCATGAGATAGAGCTCCTCATTACGAGTATTTTGAATCCCATATTTATAAGGCGCAACCTATTTATAATGGCGATACCGAATTTAAAAGATTTAATCGTATTTTTGGCGATCTCACGAGTCAATAGAACAGCGGCTAGAGTGACTCGTTTTGTTTGAGCTATTGTTTCCGCTGATTGGTTACTTCCGTTTGAAAGTGAACCGGGAGGCAATGAAAAAATCATAATTTATTCAACCAATCACGGTGGCCTTGAGGCTCGCGGTATGAATTTGAATTCAGTTTGAGGCAAGATGTTCACTGTGCAGGTTGTGAACTGCATTACTACAAAGTTATCGCTGAGTTTTTCGAGGACTCTGCTAAATGCGTACAGTTTTTACGTGATCACAGCGTTCTACCTACTAAGGTGCAGTGTCCTACTTGTCCCCGAGACTGTACGTACAGGGAAGTGTTTTTTACCCACCTCATGAGATAGAGCTCCTCATTACAAGTATTTTGAATCCCATATTTATAAGGCGCAACCTGTTTATGATGGCGATACCGAATTTAAAAGATCTAATCGTATTTTTGGCGGTTAGGTTAGGTTTGTGTTAGGTTAGGTTGGGTTAGGTTAGGTTAGGTTTGGGTTAGGTTAGGTTAGGTTGGGTTAGGTTTGGGGGGTGAAAAAAAAACTGGGTGATTTGCGCCAAAAACAAGTAGTAAATTGATTAAAAGCAAGCCGAAATCTACCAGAAAAAATTAGTTTCGTCCAGAAAAGAGAATGTGGTGAAACACTGGAAATTTACCTTTTTTTCTACACTAAGTAGTTGTCTTTCCTTACTCTTTCTTCCCAGCTAATCACTTCCTTTTTCCTAACTCTCATCACCTTCCTCCTTTTCAAATCTTCCTATCTAATACTTCTTTCCTGTGCAATACCCACGAATGTTCTTTCCCTTTCTTTAATTCGACATTCCTCCCCTCCCATTCAGCCTCCATACTCCCTTTTCCTTACTCTCATCACCTTCCTTCTTTCCTATACAATATCCACCAGTGTTCTTTCCCTCCATCTGATTCAACATTCTCCCCCTCCCATTCAGCCTCCATCCCTCCACACTCCCTTGCACTACGAATTCTTCACTTGCAACATTCAGTGAGGCTCGTGGCCCCAAATTTAGCTTAGTCTCCCACAATCACGACCCACTGATGCGTTGGCGGCCTTTCGTTTTCCGCACAATTTCTGCAACGCTGTGTATCCTGTTTACATTATACAGCACCGCCTACCCTACCTCTCCTCTCCTCACTCTACCCTGCCCTACTCAGCGATCCCACCTCTCACCCTCGTCCTCCCCTGCTCGGTTTGGGGGCGTCAACATCAACTGGCTGGCAACAAATAAATAAACATCATGGCTTTATTCTATTTCGTGTTTGTTGGCTTTAGGTTTAAGTTGTCGCCTGTGTTTTAGCGGGTGATTCTGTGTCTGTGTTTGTGTGTTATTGTGTGTGTGTGTGTGTGTGTGTGTGTGTGTGTGTGTGTGTGTGTGTGTGTGTGTGTGTGTGTGTGTGTGTGTGTGTGTGTGTGTGTGTCTGTCTGTCTGTCTCTCTCTCTCTCTCTCTCTCTCTCTCTGTGTGTCTGTCTCTCTCTCTCTCTCTCTCTCTCTCTCTCTCTCTCTCTCTCTCTCTCTCTCTCTCTCTCTCTCTCTCTCTCTCTCTCTCTCTCTCTCTCTCTCTCTCTGTGTGTGTGTGTGTGTGTGTGTGTGTGTGTGTGTGTGTGTGTGTGTGTGTGTGTGTGTGTGTGTGTTATAGATATATACAAATTTGTTTTTTCATTCACGTGTATTAAGAGTATAGTGCTTTATTGGTATGTATGTACAGTACTTTAAGGTAATGAATGGGTTACTGAATATATATACATGTGCAAGTGAACATATACATTTCATTGCATGTTTGTTTGTAAAATATATACTTATGTCTGGCTGGCGCGTGTATGATGATAATGATGATGACGATGATGATGATGATGATGATGATGATGATAGTAAAAATGGCAATGAAAATAATGGTAGTGATGGTAACAATAACAGTAATAATAACAATAATGGTAGTGATAATACTAATGATAAATGTAAAAAGGTTAGTAAAGGCTGGCGCGTGTATGATGATGATGATGATGATGATAAGAGTAAAAAATCAGTAATAAAAATAATGATAATGATGATAACAATAACATTAATAATAATAATAATAAAAATAATAATAATAATAATAAATGTAAAGATAAAGGCGAACTATGAGTACAAAGATAGGTCAGCATAATGTACTCTACCTGCTCATCTTTTGTAATGTTGTCAGTTCGTTAAGGTAAATTCTGGGACGGGTAAATGGGACAAAAAATCTCGGGCGTCAGTCAGGAGATGGAGCACGTCTCGCCACAAGTCTGCACACTACTAACTTCGTAGAGCCCCATCTGTTCCACTCGACCTAACTGCTCAGCCACAGACGGGTAAAAGAAATAAAAACGCACTTTGATACCTCGATGGGTGCGTGGGAGAGGTCTGGCTGAGTGGAAGCGACCTGCAATTGTTTTTTTCACTCCATATCAAATAATATTCACGTTGTAATGTATTGAGTGGGCAAATAAAATGTTACGTATCAAATATCACATCAACGTATCTCTCTCTCTCTCTCTCTCTCCTCTGCATGCACTCCACTCCTTTCCAGCCAAATAATGTACTCTTTTCTGTTTCATGTAATGCGTCTCTCTCTCTCTCTCTCTCTCTCTCTCTCTCTCTCTCTCTCTCTCTCTCTCTCTCTCTCTCATCGATCTTGTTGAACTGCATTATGCATCTCCATCAGACTCCGAATTAATTTTCTTTGCCAGACTGAATCCTGACTCGAATTCGTTTGTTTCTGGGTCATGACGGACAAAACACGGCCGGAGTCACGGGGGGGATGTGCTTGTAAACCTCGCGTCACACCCAATGAAGCGCGCACCCAGAGTATTCACGTCAGGAAATGCGACACCTGATGCAGTTTGCCCAGCGGGTGATGACTAAAGTAAGATATTGCAATGCGTTCCTCGGGGGTCGTAAGTATCCGTCGGTTATAGCAAGGAAACTATTATATTTTTATACTGTTTTAATTATTTATTTTCTTTCGGTTGCAGTTCATTATTTATTTGCTTTCTTTTCCGTCTATCTGTCTGTCTGTCTGTCTGTCTGTCTGTCTGTCTCCGGTGCAAATGCCAATGTTGCCGTCTCCCTGCTCTCCTAAAGCTGAACTGCTTGCTCGCTCCGATTTTCACTCAAAACTCGCCCTTTGAATTACTCAGGGGCCGTGGATGCCGAGTCTGCTACTTTACTTCCACCTCCACGTCCACCATCTCTTCTTCCTCTTCCTTTTCCTCCTCCACCATCACCACCACCACCACCTGTCCGTCCGCTCCCCAAACGGCTCTGCTTCGATTTCTACGTGCGCTTCTTCTTCCTCTGCTTCAATTTCCATGTGCGCTTCCTCTTCCTCTGTTTCAATTTCCCCGTGCGCTTCCTCGTCCTCTGCTTCAATTTCCCCGTGGGCTTCCTCCTCCTCTGCTTGAATTCCCACGTGCGCTTCCTCTTCCTCTGCTTCTTCCTCCTCCTCTGCTTCAATATCCTCTTCTTCTTCCTCTGCTTCAATTTCCCCGTGCGCTTCCTCCTCCTCTGCTTCAATATCCTCTTCTTCTTCCTTTGTTTCAATTTCCTCTTCTTCTACTATTCCTGTAGCGAACCTCCACGTATTCCACTTATTCCACCAACTCCATCAGTCCTTGCATTCCTCCACTCCCTGTCTCCTTCCCCAACACACGCCGCTCCAGGAGTAAAGGTAAGTTTTTTTTTTCTCTTTTTCTTCTTTCCTTTCTTCTTCGTCAATGATATCGTTCTCTTTCCCTTTTCTCTTTTTTTCTCATTCTTTCTTCTTCTTTCCCTTTTTGCTTCTTTATGTGGGTTTTCTTGCTTCGTTTCTTCTGGTTTATCATCATTATCATTATTGTTATCATTATCATCGTCATTATCATTATTATCATTCCCCTTTTCTCCTTCATTTTGTCTCTTTAATTTTCTTCCTCCTTTTTTTTCTTTATTTTTATGTCTTTTTTTTCTTCTGCTTCCTTTTCTTCCTCCTTTTTGGTCTCTCTTTTGTGTCGTCTTCTACATTTTCTTTTTCTTTCTTTCTTTCCTTCTTTCTTCTTCTTTTTCTTGTCTTTCTTTGCTTCCTCCTCTTTTTCTTATTTTTTTCTTTGCTTCTTCTTGTTCTTCATTGTCGTCATCACTCAACCACTGCGCTATCACCACCACCATCACCACTTGTCACCACACCTAAAAGCTAACAGAGACAATGCACTCCTACAATAGCGGCAACACAGCAACACAGCGCAACACAGCGGGAGGCAAGGAACAGCACCGCAGCACCACCACGGACAACCCCGCCATACAATATACGGTAATTTTTTGTTGAGCCATTGTAGAACTGTTATTAAATCAAGATGAAAGAAAGAATTACCACACACACACACACACACACACACACACACACACACACACACACACGTTCTTAGTTTTTTAATGCGTATAGAGGCAGGCAGGATAATACACCTTTTGATGCAGCGGTGGGCTTGTAATGACTACTACAATATTCATCACTTTTTTTTTAGAGAGAGTAGCTGTGTTGTTGTTCTCTACAGTACATCAAAGTGAGTGTACTTTAATTACTTGATATATAAAATAATTGACTTAAACCGCATGAGTAGCGGAGTGGTTGGTGGTGGTGGTGGCGATAGTGGTCTTGGTGGTAGCGGTAGTGGTAGTGGTGGTGGTGGTGGTGGTGGTGGTGGTGGTGGTGGTTTATGTAACACCGAAACATCCTTCAGAAGACTCTCCTTCGTCTCCCATGACCTGGAATGCACCTCGCGTCAACATCAAAGTGTATTATTTTTAAAAACTTTGGTAACACGCACTCTTTTCTTTCCTATATTTAATCAGAGAGAGAGAGAGAGAGAGAGAGAGAGAGAGAGAGAGAGAGAGAGAGAGAGAGAGAGAGAGAGACTCAGTGAATGCCGCATAGAAGAGTGAATGCGGCACCGAGACCCAAACGCTCAAGGAACACGCGGAAAAGTAATTTTGGAGAAGAGCTGATTATTCCGTCCTTTGAAAGTCTTAAGTCTGCGGGCTGAGGGAACAGGTCGTTACCCACCATCGTCTTCAAGCACATTAATTAGTAAAAGCTTATTTTTACTTCTCTATTTAAGTAATATTTCAAAGAACACTTTATATTTTCTTGTGTTTCTTAAGCATCAGCGTCAGTTATTACTTATTTTATATATTTATGACATTTCACTCGTTAAAATGTTGAGGTGTAAATATTTCCATGTTTACTTTGAGTTTCTTAATGTACTCTTTTCATTGCTATGAAGCAGCACAGCATGACCTCCAACCCGGCGGTGCCATTAATGATGGACAAAACCAATATATTATTCAGGCGCCTTAAAGGTAGCAGAAGAACATTAAAAGGAAAAATGTCAAGTGCATTAAATGTTTGACGGTTTCCAGAAATTATTCAGTAGTCATAACAATTTAAGTATTTTGTAATTTTAGACGAGATCACATAAACAATTAAATCGAAGAGAAAATTACTAAAAAAAAAAAAAAAAAGGGATGTCAAATTTTCTAGGATTTAACGCCATATTCCTAACGAAAAGGTTAATGTTTCCGTCAGGTGTCCAGGGATGAGGTGCTCGCTGTGTTAAGTAGCCTTTTGACGGCGGAATGGCGGAGGCTGCTGCTTCCACCACCAAGAGTACTTTTTTATTTCTCCGTCAGCCTGCAGGGGTTCTCTGCTGCCGACTTTTCATGAATGTATAGGAATTCAATGCAGTACCTAATCATCTGCTGCATTTTGTTTAAGTAAGTCTTGCTCATTACCAAACTTTCCAAGGAACATAATGCTCCACACACTGCAATCTGCTGCTTCGCTGTGTGGATAAATGGTAAAACAAAGCAAGATGGAATAGCCGGTAAGAGAAACAAGATAGCTGTTTACCAGTCGGCGGCGCGATGCAGTGAACATATTGCAACGCGTTTCCTTTCGTGTCTTCAGCAGCACTTGGTACATCTCCACGCAAATAAATGCCGCTTGGCTTTAGCGTGCCACATGCTCACGCGAGGCTCTTGCCAATAGACGGGACTAAGCAGTGGAGATATTGCGCCAAGCTTCCCTGCGTATCTTCTGCGACTTTCAGAGTGCATCCAAGCAAGAAGATACTAACTTGGCTGCAGCTCCCTAAATCCTCCCACGAAGACCAATTTATCACTTGCTGCACAATACTGTTTTTGTTCTCAGCCTCATTCTGTCCATCTTATTAATGCAAAGGCTAACCTGTATTAGTACATTCTTCTCTCCGTTTTCCTGGCAAGTTTGATCTTCTATTGACACTTTTTAAACATTCTTATATCTAAAAATATTGTCAAACTGATATAGAACCCTTTCTGGCTGAATTGTTTTTTCTGATAGAAGTAAAGAAGCCTTTTTCTCTTTTTATGTCTTTTTGAAAATAAGAAAAAAAAAAATAGCTCACTGACTCAGGAAACAACACCTTGGACCATCGATCCTACAATTTTTCACTTTTTTCGTGTATGTTTGTGACCTGCAGCAATGAGGGCCTTCTTTTATCAATGCTCTGTTGCCCTTGGCCGGTGTCCCTTATACATAAAAAGAGAAGAAGAAAAATTGAGTCCCGCTGCGTGTCAGGTACATTTGTTCACCTTCCACGCAGGCGCTTCAGTCATTACGTGATAGTGCGTTTCGGGGCAGCGTCTGGAACGGTGGTATCGGTTCGGCGGGTGGCTCATTGTGCTGATCGCTTCCTCTTGTTGAAAATCACCCAGCAGGAGAACCAGCCATCCTTCTCCATGCTCCGTTGCCTTCTACTCCACTCCACTCCATTCCACGACAATACGTTCCGTTGTAACGCGATGTTCCTAGCACGTCCCCGTAAAGATATCTTGTCAAATTAGACGTGACAAGCAAGAATGTGTTATCAGAGCGATGAGGAACAATGACAAGAACATAAATAAAAAACAATAAGCAATAAACATAACCTGACACTATCGATAAACTGAAATAATAAGCCACAAACAATATCTACAGCAATGTCCATTTTCTTTTATCGCCTTCACTGTCAGTACCTCAAGGGAGACATGATTAAAGGTGCGATTTCTATCACTCTACTTGTGTTACCAGACTAAGGGCGAGTTGCAGAAACCCGATTATTTGGATTCGACACGGAATGATGATCTCAAGGGGTGTATCATGAATCACGATTAATTGGGATACTTAGCGGTAGTTGTGGTCGTTCGTTTTCGCCCGGGTTCGGGACGGTCCTGTGTATTATTAAGTTTTCTTGTTTCATGTATTTTGTAAGTATATTTCTCTGTTATATTAATAAAAATGTATGTATTGTATTTTTTGTATGTTACTTGAGTGAGGATTTACATTAGTTACGGAGGTGAGGTCTTTCATGGGTTCACTCTGGGTGGCCAGTCGTGACGCAGGCGGTGCCGGCTGTGTGAGGTGCCCGTGCTCCTGGGTCGGCCTTGTAAGGATTTACACGGTGACGGCTGCGATACTGGGAGTAGGTGGTGGAATGCCGGTGACCGACGTTGTTATCGCCAAGGGTTGTGCAGGGTCCGCCGATCTGTGTGTGCTTTAGGATGCATTGTGGGTGTCCAGTGACGGGAGGTACCGCGTAAGTTTCTACGTATATTACTATGTACGCCTTTGATGATGTGACTTATGTGCAGAACATATTTATTGTGTGTGATTCATGATATCTGCTGTGGTTTATGTGTCTTGTGTTTAGCTTAGTTAGCAGTTGCTTGGGAGATACATGTAATCATCTAGGGGTTTGTTATTATGATAAGTGGCACTTGCAGGTTGAAACAACACAGCATTAAAGTTGCAACGTCCTGCCCGCTCTATCATTGGTCATCCTACATTTCAACGCGGCTCCAAGATGGATGGGAAGGACATACAGAAGGTGAAGGATGCACGCACGGTAGCCAAGAGGACATTCACGAGGAAATGCAAGCTTTTTGATGAAGCAGTTACTCGGCGTGACGCTAACGTTGTGTTAAGTGACATCTGTGCAGAGGTATGTGATGTGTTTACGAAAGTTGAACGATGTCACGAGGAATACGTGTCGATCCTCGTAAAAAATGGTGAGGAAGAAAGTGTCATTGCGGAAGCTGAACAATACATTGATGAACTAGAAAGGAGAAAGCTTGATTTGGTGGCCACTGAACGTAAATTGTGTTCAGGGAAGGATCCAGACAAAGATGGATTGCTTAAGGTGAAAAGTATTCAGCCTCCAGTGTTTAATGGGGAGATTAGGACCTACCCCACCTTCAAGGAAGACTATAAGAGATTGATGGAAAGTAGTTTTCGTAAAGACCCTTATGCTCTAAGGTCATGTCTGAGTGGTGCAGCACTCGATGCCGTCCAAGGAGTAGAGAATGATTATGACAAAATGTTCAACAGATTAGATGAAAAATTTGGAGATAATTGTAAATTAGTGGATACCCTGTTATGTGATTTGAAGTCAACCAAACCTATCAATGAAGGTGATATCAAAGGGTTCGTTAGGATGGTAGAAAAGTTTGAAAGATGCTGGCTTGACATGAGAAGGATGAATCTAGAGAGAGAAATGAACACTGTAAACATGGTGAGCTTTGTGGAGAGAATTATGCCTGGCACACAGAGACGTGAGTGGGTTATTTGGTCTGAGAAATATAGAAATTCCACAGATCTTTTTGAAAGATTAATGGAGTTTTTACTCAGGGAAAAAAGGGTACTTGAGTATATGGATTCAAGCGTAAGATGTAATGCAAGCAACAAAATTTGTCATAATGCCATTAGTCAGGTAGATAAAGAAGGAAGTGATGGTGGCATGACATCTATTATCAAGAAACTCCAGGAAGATCAGAATGAAATGAAGCAATGCTTGAATCAATTAACACAGTCCATACGTGATCTAGGATTGGGAAAGGGTGATTCAGAGCAGTCTCAATATCAGGGTATTAAGTGTTGGCTACATGATTCTTACTCCCACAGCATACATAATTGTAATGAGTTCGTGGGAATGAGCAATAGTGATAAAGTGGAAGTAGTGAAGAGAAATCGGATTTGTTTCAGTTGTCTAAAGGGGAGTCATATGTCAAAGAAGTGCTGGTCGAAGAGACCATGTAATATTGTCTCGGATGGACAAAGGTGTGGCAAGGACCACCATCCCTTACTTCATGAAGCCTATATTGAGGGGCTAATGTTCCACATGACACTGACGGGAAAATTGGAAAGTAGAGTAAGAGACAGGACACTGTTGATGATGAACAAATTGTATTCCACCAACTGTTCCACACCTTTGAACACACTTTGGGATCCTGGAAGTGACATAACTTTGGTGAGATTTGACGCAGCGTCTAGATTGGGCCTCACCGGTAAAGAAGTAACTCTGTCAGTCACTAAGGTTGGTGGGAGAACCGAACGGCTGCATAGTCGAGAATATATCATCCCCCTTAAGGATTTGGATGGGAAAATTTGGCGTATTACTGCATACGGTATTGAGAGCATAACATCAACCGTTTGTAAGGTAGACTTAACTGAAGTGACGAAATTATTTGAAGGCGTTTCTGTTACTGATCTTGACATGCCAGAGGGCGACATTGATTTATTAATAGGTACGGACTGGTGTAACCTAATGCCTGAGGTTATATCGTCTGTGGGTACCTTACAGCTTATGCGGAGTATGTTCGGGTACTGCATTCGTGGGTCACACCCTTTGATCAAGTTCCATAAACCAGGGAGCAATGTTTTTGGAGTCAGGATTAGTCATATTGCTTGTTCCAGGAACCTTAGTGAGTTAAGAGAGGAAGATAACTTTAAGTTGAAGATGAATTTAGAGAAGTTTTTTGAAATTGAAGGTTTAGGTACTTATTGTGTCCCCAAATGTGGAGGTTGTAAATGTGGTTCATGTACCCCAGGAGACAAAAATTACAACCTTAAGGAAAGAGAGAGTTGGCATTGATTAGCGCAGGTCTGAACCATGATCCTGATGAAAAATGTTGGACTGTCAAATATCCTTGGATTAGAGAGCCTGAAGATTTACCTAATAATGTATCTGTTGCTGTTGCTCGTTTGAAGTCAACTGAAAAAAGACTCAGTAAATTGGGGACGCACTATTGTGGATTATATAATGACCAAATCCAGGATATGGTGAACAGAGGGGTTGCCAGAAGGTTATCCATCAAGGAGTTGAACAACTATGAAGGACCAGTACATTATATTCATCATCATGAAGTCCTCAAACCTAGCTCCAGTTCAACTCCCCTTCGCATTGTGTTCAACTCCTCAGCCTCCTACATGGGCCATATATTGAACGATTATTGGGCCAAAGGTCCAGATGTCCTGAACAGTTTATTAGGCATCCTCATAAGGTTTCGTCAGGGAAAGTTTGCTGTTACAGGTGACATTTCTAAGATGTATAACTCTGTGAAAATGGGAACTTTGGATCAACATACCCATAGGTTTCTTTGGCGGAATATGGACAACGAAAGACCACCTGACCATTACATCATGACTGCAGTAACTTTCGGTGATAAACCCAGTGGTGTCATTGCTATGACAGCCCTAAAGAAGACCGTGGAGATGTATGAAACAAAGTTTCCTAAAGTTAAAGATGTTGTAACCAAAAACTCATATGTAGATGACATTGTGCACAGTTGTGATGATATGCATGAAGCTCGACAATTAGTCAGTGATATTGATCTAGTTTTGAGCCAAGGAGGTTTTAAAATCAAGCAGTGGATTATGGCTGGTGACGAACTGAGTGACACAGATTTGGGTCTCCTAGATAGTCATGAGCAACGGATTTTTGGTCTAAAGTGGGACCCTAGGGAAGATACATTTGGATACAGGGTCACGTTGAATTTTTCAAAGAAGTTCAGGAATGTACGAGAAGGTCCCTGCTTAACTAAATCAAATTTGGAGAGTCAAATACCTAAGACTTTAACTAAGAGAGTAGTACTAAGCCAAGTTTCAACTGTGTATGACCCGTTGGGTTTAATTGTCCCTTTACATTGATCCCAAAATTGTTGATGAGGGAAATTGTTACCAGTGAAAAAAATGCAGGTGCTGCATACGGATGGGATGATGTGCTACCAGACAGATTGAAGGAAAAATGGGTCAAGCTCTTCCACGAAATGTATGAATTAGAGTCTGTAACTTTTGCTAGGTGTGTCAAGCCTAACAATGCAGTAGGAGACCCGGTCCTTGTAATTTTCTCGGATGGTAGCTCACTCGCTTATGGTGCATGTGCATACATCAGGTGGGAGTTGGATGACGGGCGCTTTGAGTCACGCCTAATTATGGCAAAAAATCGTATAGCTCCTGTCAAGCAGATAACGATACCTCGTTTAGAGTTGTGTGGTGCAGTGTTGTCATGCCGTTTACGTCTCACTATTGAAAAGGAATCTGATTGGAAATTTCAGTCTGTCTTGCACATAGTTGACTCATCCATCGTAAGAGCTCAAATTCAAAAGGAATCTTATGGTTTCGGTACTTTTGTGGCTAACAGAGTTGCTGAAATTCAGATGAAGACAGATCCTAATGACTGGTGGTGGGTAAAAACTAGTGAAAATCCAGCTGACCTAACAACTAGGCCTTGTCATCCTAACTACCTACGCAGCAATTCCTTGTGGCAGAAAGGACCGGATTTCCTTTCAGACAGGATCTCTGAATGGCCAATCAGTAAGTTGTGTAATGAAGATCTACCTGACAGAGTAGGTGTCACTTTGATGTGTGAAGCTGCCACGGTACAGGAGTCAGATTCTACCCTCATAAAGATAGAAAGGTATAGTAGCTACAACAAACTGCTACGAGTGACGGCACGGGTAATCGCAGCAGCAAAGACGAGGTCCTTTAAGGCTGCTTTGTGTCAACCCACTACGGACGGACTTAGAGATGCCGAAAAATATCTCGTCCGAGTAGAGCAGAAGGCTTTGCAACCCAACTGGAAGCATGACTATCAGAGACTAGGAGTTAACATGAACAGTGAAGGTATTATACTGGTAGGTGAAAGAATGTCTCGTTGGCTTAAAGAAAATTGGAACATGGATCTCTTTATCCTCATGCCCTCAAACAGTAAGGTTGTTAAACTGTATATCAAACATCTACATGAGATCGATCATGGAGGAATAGAAAACGTTAGCCAAATTGCAACACAAGTTTTGGACCCCAGGTGCACGACGCCTAATAAAGAATATTAAGAGGCAATGTATTATCTGTAGAAAGTTAGAAACAGTGACTGTTGAACAGAGAATGGGTGAATTATGCTCTGAGAGACTAAAACCTGCCCCTCCATTCTATTACACTTCGTTAGACTTATTTGGGCCATTTGCTATCAAGGACACAGTTAAAAGGCGTACTGTAGGTAAAGCATATGGTATCATTTTCAGTTGTCTTGTGACCCGTGCAGTGTACTTGGATTTGGCAGACAGTTATAACACTGAAAGTTTTCTGACTGTATTCAGACGATTTGTAGCCATAAGAGGATATCCTCATACTATACATTCAGATTCAGGTACTCAATTAGTTGCAGCAAGTAAGGAACTGAAACTGATTAGGCAAAATTGGAATGTACCAGAGATCATGAATTCCAGTGTCAACAAGGGCACCACATGGGTATTCAATAAATCAGCTGAGGCCCCCTGGCAAAATGGTTGCAGTGAAGCCTTAATAAGATCAGTGAAACGGGCTTTAGCTATTGCTATTAGTGATTCTAGACTGACTTTTGGGGAACTGCAGACTGTCTTATTTGAAACAGCAAATCTTCTGAATGATAGGCCCATTGGTATGAAGCCTGGCATTGATGTTGAGATGGGGTTGTATTTGTGCCCTAATGATTTATTATTGGGCAGGACTAATAACAGTGCGCCTGCAGGGACAATGATGCAGGAACCTCAAAGTAGTAAGTGCAGACTGATGTTCATGGATGAGATCGTGAATAGTTTTTGGAGGAAGTGGCACAGAGACTATTTCCCAACTCTCATAGTAAGACAAAAGTGGCACGTTGACAAAAGAAATGTAAAACCAGGCGACATAGTCCTTCTTCAAGACAAAGATGCAATTAGAGGGCAGTGGAGACTTGCTCAAGTAAAATCAGTAATGCCAAGTAGAGATGAGAGAGTAAGAGATGTAATTGTTCGGTATAAAATCAGAAGACCCGGACGTACATACAAGGGCCAAGAGGATGTTTGTGTTAGCAGATCGGTGCACAAATTAGTTGTAGTACTCCCAGTGGAAGAGATGACTTAATCGGCTGCGATACTGGGAGTAGGTGGTGGAATGCCGGTGACCGACGTTGTTATCGCCAAGGGTTGTGCAGGGTCCGCCGATCTGTGTGTGCTTTAGGATGCATTGTGGGTGTCCAGTGACGGGAGGTACAGCGTAAGTTTCTACGTATATTACTATGTACGCCTTTGATGATGTGACTTATGTGCAGAACATATTTATTGTGTGTGATTCATGATATCTGCTGTGGTTTATGTGTCTTGTGTTTAGCTTAGTTAGCAGTTGCTTGGGAGATACATGTAATCATCTAGGGGTTTGTTATTATGATAAGTGGCACTTGCAGGTTGAAACAACACAGCATTAAAGTTGCAACGTCCTGCCCGCTCTATCATTGGTCATCCTACAGAAGGGAAGGAGTTTAAGGAAAGGAATGGAAAAGGAGGCATGGTAGGAAGGGAAGTGTAAGGACTAGAAAAGGATGGAGGAAGGATGGCCACGGAAAGGAATAGAAGTGGTGGGGGGAGGGGAGGCGTTATTGGGGAAGGAAGGTACCTAGAGGAAAGGGGAGGGAGGTAATAATCAATGTTGCCTGTTCAGATTCACACTATGTAAGCCCATATCGGCTATTGATCTGGAGTTCCATTATCATCCATCCACGCCCTCCTACAACCACGTTCTGGTGCGTGCACACACACACACACACACACACACACACACACACACACACACACACACACACACACACACACACACACACACACATACAGAAAGGTCAAATCTGGCAGATTTCTACTGTACCAAAGTTTACTTGAAAGGTTTGTCTTCATACAGTAAATCTTTTGGCAAGTTATCAAGTCTGGGTTGTTCATGAAAATTATGCAGACACACTAATTTCGCTCCTAGAACACCACGACAATAGATTATTTTTTCGTACAGAAGAGATTTAAACAACATTTAGGAGTGACGCACTGTCTATAAAGAACATGTATTTCCCTCAAGCAATATCTAACGACTGACAATGCCAACAAATCTACATGTCATTACAGACAACAGACCAATACACACACACACACACACACACACACACACACACACACACACACACACACACACACACACACACACACACACAGTTTCCCTCCCTCTCCCTCCTTCCCGATCTAACTATTCCTTCCCAGCACTCACCCTAACAGCTGTAACTTTTTCCTATTCCTCACTCTTTTCCCCCCCTTTTTTTTTTCCTTTCCTTCTCCAACATTCCCCCTCCCACCCTTTCCCGCCCCTCCTGCAACGCGTCTGGCCGGAAGCTGGTGCGCCGTAGTGTAGTGGTTAGCACGCTCGACTCACAATCGAGAGGGCCGGGTTCGAATCCCGGTAAGCGGCGAGGCAAATGGGCAAGTCTCTTAATGTGTGGGGTGTGTTCACCTAACAGTAAATAGGTACGGGATGTAACTCGAGGGGTTGTGGCCTCGCTTTCCCGGTGTGTGGAGTGTGTTATGTGGTCTCGGTTCTACCCGAAGATCGGTCTATGAGCTCTGAGCTCGCTCCGTAATGAGGAAGACTGGCTGGGTGACCAGTAGGCGACCGAGGTGAATCACACACACATACACACACACACACACACACATATATATATATATATATATATATATATATATATATATATATATATATATATATATATATATATATATATATATATATATATATATATATATATATATATATATATATATATATATAAAACCAAATTCACTTTCCACTGGTAGGACTAAAGGGCACAAGAAGCAAGTCGTTCATAACAGAAGAAGAAGAAATTGAATTTAAAAATTCAAGAATGACACTGGGAATGACATTCACAAGACACACAAAACACAAGTGCACACAACACAAATACTTATGGCAATACAAATATACGTAACCTTTACAACTAGGTATAACACGGACACACACAGCACAGATATATACAGACACACACACACACACACACACACACACACACACACACACACACACACACACACACACACACACACACAGCATATGAATTAAAACTATCAGGGCATGCCACTATACGTTCTAAGAACATCATTTCGCTGCAGAAGTGTTCCCTAAATCAAATCATGACAGTGCTCGCCGTCGAGTCACTGTCTCATAATACTTCTACGGTTTTAGTACAACCTTACGACGCATTGCTACTACTGTCAGTAAGCTACAATGCCGCTGTACACACTACTGCTTAAAATAATACTATACCAGGTAGCTGAAAAATAGAAAAAGAATTCCAGCACACCAAACGCAATGAATCGGGTAAAGAAGCAACGCTCCAACACTATATAAGCACCTTGCAACACTTCAGGCAAAGACAAGTGTTGAGCGACGATCGATATGTTAGTTTGCATTACACACTGGCACCACGGTCATATACTACAGAGTTTACGCATTGAGTGGTTCATGGACCATTGAAATATACTCTGTGAAAGAGAAAAAATTATGCAGCTCTAGGCTCGAGTTTGCAAGACAATGTAAGCAACATGATATATAACACGAGCTTTACGTTGTTCAAAAGTCACTGAAACAAACTTACATTCTAAAGAAAAAAAATCAGCTCAAAATGCCATAGCAAAATGCTGGTCTAATGTGGACTGGCCGGCAACTTTTACCTTCCTCTTCTTAAATATTTCACCTTTACTCTTTTACAACCTCCCAGTCTTCATTCCTCCATTTCCAGCAAACACTAACGAAGAGGAAGCCAGACAGCATAATTATTTCAAGCTAAATCCTAAACATATTCTTTAAAAATTCCTATACTAACCCATATGTATTTTCCCCTCCATTTCCAGCAAACACCAACGAAGAAGAAGCCAGACAGCATAATTATTTCTAGCTAAACCCTAAACATATTCTTTAAAAATTCCTATACTAACCCATATGTATTTTCTGAGTCGTGAGGATACAGAAAGCAGCAAAGGGACCTGAGACTCACTAAAACAAGCACTGCCAGACCATCGTTTTTCATGACGATACGGAAATTGCTAAGAGCGAAAGATTTGTGCCGGAATCTATCGTAAGCTTCTGAAATATCTGACGGAATGGCAAAACTTTCCCGGAAACTCCCCAGGGACACGATGACCAAGATTTACTTTAAGAACTTAAGAAGATCGGCAAAAGACCGAATCCGAGCTGGCGATCAAAGGAAGTTTTGAGCTGAAAGATGATTTAGAACAAATTTACAAGTATATATGTTTTTCGGAGAGAGAGAGAGAGAGAGAGAGAGAGAGAGAGAGAGAGAGAGAGAGAGAGAGAGAGAGAGAGAGAGAGAGAGAGAGAGAGAGAAATATGTGTGTGTGTGCGTGTGCGTGTGTGTGTGTGTGTGTGTGTGTACATCAGGCAGTCAACAGAGAAACACATAAAGTAGTGATCGAGACCCTGACGCCCGTGTTTGTTATTACCACAAGACCGCGTCCACTATTCCTGCGCGTACCATTACTTATCAGGTAAAGTGGCGGAGGTACTTAACGCTGCCTCGGCCGTACTTAAAACTTACGACCCCGGCAGCCACACCACCCGCCACACAAACACACGCCGCGCAGGAGGTCAGTGTGTGTGTGTGTGTGTGTTAACGAGTGTTTGCGTCACTGCCATTATCACCGCCGCTCCACGACACCAGCCGCTCTGCAGGACATCAGAGGCCCAATAACGACCACTACGCTGGTGTCTGATAACGTGCTGCACACACACACACACACACACACACACACACACACACACACACACAGAAGAAGTAGTAGTAGTAGTAGTAGTAGTAGTAGTAGTAGTAGTAGTAGTAGTAGTAGTAGTAGTAGTAGTAGTAGTAGTAGTAGTAGTAGTAGTAGTAGTAGTAGTAGCAGTAGCAGTAGTAGCAGCAGCAGCAGCAGCAGCAGCAGCAGCAGCAGTAGTAGTAGTAGCAGTAGCAGTACCAGTAATAGTAGCAACAGCAGCAGTAGTAGCAACACCAGTATTAGTAGTAGCAACACCAGCAGCAGCAGTAGCAGCAACAACAGTAATAACAGCATTAGTAGTAGATTTATAGACCACAAATTCAAGAGGCTATACATAACATACATTATAAGAGGTCAATACAACCTGCAAAGCGGCGCCAAGAACAGCAAAATATATCACCACGGTCCAGTGAAAGTGATAAAACAACATGGTAAGTCAAACGCCCAACAACAGATACACTACACTGTTGATCAACGGTCTCATCATGAACACAAAATATCACACTTGCTTCCTAAAGACACCACAAATAAAATCAAATATAAAAAGACCACCATAAATACAAAACATTAAATTAAAGGATAGATATGAAACTCAGTACTTAAACGCCGAGTAGCACAATATCTCTCTCTCTCTCTCTCTCTCTCTCTTGTAACCATAATACATCACGTCGTGTCTCTTTCATGATAATAAAAATCGTTCCCTTGAGTCTTGCAAGGACTGGAGGGCAAACTACTGAAGGAAAACCATGAGGAGAAGGAGGAGGAGGAGGAAGAGGAGGAGGAGGGTAGCAGTTAGTTGGAAAAGACGGAGGGTCGCTGGAGGGGTTTTAATAATGAGATACAGAACTTGCGGCGAGGGAGGAGCAGCGCGGCGCGGAGGTGCATTTCAATGTGACGTGAGGCGACGAGGATTAACTAGCAATGGGGGAAAAGGAGATAAAAAGAAAATGTCAACGTTTCCGTCTGGGACTGTCTTTCTCTTTCAAACAGAAAAGAATAAGGATACTGAATATTCTACTGTAGGAATACGTTATTTTTTCTTTTCTTTTCCTCCGTAATACTTGTTTAGCTTTTGACATCTGTGAGATATTTTTTTCTGAAGTTTACATGCGA
>NC_059291.1:1282500-1292500 GCF_017591435.1 Portunus trituberculatus
TTAGCAGTTCATCTCTCTCTCTCTCTCTCTCTCTCTCTCTCTCTCTCTCTCTCTCTCTCTCTCTCTCTCTCTCTCTCTCTCTCTCTCTTTCTCTCTTCTTTTTTCCATCATCCACCTCTTCTTTTCCTTCCCATATCTATCATTGCCCAGACAGTTTCCTTTATCTATTTCAATTTACATATTTCGCTCTTCATTTTTTATTATAAGCTTTTTTTTGTCCTTTTACTCTCTTTCACTGTTCTTTTATTTTTCTTTTACTTCTCTCGCACTTCTGCCGCCCCGTCGCCTTTCTCTCCCTCTCCTCTCAACTTCTGCAGCTCCGGTGAAAAACGCAATGATCGTGTTCTCCTGACGGCTCCTCGTTGCTCACATTTCCACGAAGGAGATGGGAATGACTCAGGGGAAGAGGAGGAGGAGGAGGAGGTCGAGGAGGAGGAAGAGGCCCCTTAGGGATTGCCGGAATGTGCGGAGAGGGAAGGGTATAATGAAGGGGAAAGACTGCAGCAGAAAGGAAGGATAAGGGACGGGGAAATAAGGGAAAATGTGCAGAAGTTGTGGAGGGGTTGTGGAAGAGGTGATGTTAAGGTCATTGAAGGGGTTATTAGGTTGATAGGTGCGTGGGGAGATAAGGGAGAGGGTAAGGTAGATGGTAAAATAAGATTCGCTAAGTTATCTATGGGTAGGTATGTAAGGTAAGCCCTCAAATTAGATGCAGATGAGTGGGAATGTTGAAGAAAATTTTTGTTCTGCAGTGAAATTGTGAACACTTATGATGATGGTGGTGGTAGTGGTAATGGTGGTGGTGGTAGTGGTGGTGGCGGTGGTTATAGAAGGGATCTGTGAAAAGGTCTGGAGCTGTTGAAGATGAACGGTGTAGTGAGGCAAGGATGCGCTGTGGGGTAAGAAAATACTGTTACTTAGGATCTGATCTATTTTTATTATTTTTTTTTTTACTGTGTTTTTGTTTGTGATGACTTGACTGAAGTGAAGAGAGTAATGGCCTGTTAGCAATTCGAAGGGAATATAATAAAAAAAAAGACGAAGAGATAAAAATGATGATTCCAGACTAATCTTTCACGGTCTGTGTGGAAAACCGAAAAATATTTTGCGTCAACCACAGTGAAAAAAAAAAAAAGCGAGAGAAAAAAAAATTGCATGGAAAACGAACCAACGAGAAAAAAAAAAGAATGGTATGAATTGCAAAGGGACAAGATATGAAATGGACCACCATACCTAACACACACACACACACACACACACACACACACACACACACACACACACACACACACACACACACACACACACACATAAGGTTACATAAGACTGCCAACAAATTCATATATGCACACGAGTTAGCAAAGTCACATTAACGCAGACACACATAAACGAGCCAGTCCACGGGAGGCGGGACACAACACTAATGCTCGAATCAGTGCTGGGCTGTAAATCCTGCCTGCTTCCACCACCACCACCACCACCACCACCACCACCACCACCAGAGGCAGCATACATACATCCAATTACATTTCACTCATGCTCTTACTAGGCTCCCAGTCGACCATTCTAGAGACACGAGAGGACGGAGGAAGGTAAGAGAGGTGGTGGGATCATGAAGAAGGGAACAAGAGTAGAAGAGAAAAGGAATAAAGAAGAGATGAGTAAGAAAGATAAGATAATCAGGAAGGGTATGAAGGGAGTAAGGATGAGGAGCAGAGGACATGAGGTTGGGTTATGATAGGGAGTGTGCTAGGGAAGGTGCAGGGAAGAATGGTGACAAACAGGCAGGGAAAGAAAGGCAAGCAGGAGTGGCCATACAGACCTGCTCCGAGTAATGAAGACTCAAGCTGGGGCGTGACTTGGCAATGGCAGGAGAAAAGGTCAGAGGGAACACCACGAACACACAATGACAGAGACAGAGAGAGAGAGAGAGAGAGAGAGAGACACCGAGACCCACCCCCATTATTAACAGCTCGGCAAGAAAGACGACCTAAGACCCAAAGCAATGACCTTGAAAGCAGCTGTTAAGTGTGGCGACTTGGACACTTTAGCCAGGCGAGGTACTTTATTCACAGCATTTAGCATCCCTCCTCCTCCTCCTCCTCCTCGTAGATCCTGAGTGGAATGTATTAAATCGCCTGGCCGGTTCCTGATAAACTGTCCAAGAGCCATTTGGTAAAGACGGATCCAGGACGTGGCCGGAATATTGGCGGAGACTACGAGAAGCAGGAGGAGGACGAGAAGGAGAAGGAGGAAGAGGAGGAGGAGGAGGAGGAGGAGGAGGAGGAGGAGGAGGAGGAGGAGGAGGAGGAGGAGAAGGAGAAGGAGGAGGAGGAGGAGGAAAAGAAGCAGGAGGAGGAGGAGGAGAAGGAGGAGAAGGATAGGAGCAGTATGTTGAGGAAAGTAAGAGACTGAGAGAGAGAGAGAGAGAGAGAGAGAGAGAGAGAGAGAGAGAGAGAGAGAGAGAGAGAGAGAGAGAGAGAGAGAGAGAGAGAGAGAGAGAGAGAGAGAGAGAGAGAGAGAGAGAGAGAGAGAGAGAGAGAGAGAGAGAGAGAGAGAGAGAGAGAGAGAGAGAGAGAGAGAGAGAGAGAGAGAGAGAGAGAGAACCCAGTGAGTTACAAGATCGGGTCGAGGAATGGGTCTAGGAGGTCAAGGTTCTTAAACACGCCTCCAATTTTGATGCATCCCGTGTGCCGATCTCGTGTGGCTCCACTTTACCGACCAATTTATATCACTGGTGCGCCGAGCCATTATCAGCAGCCGGGGGAGAGAAGGGAGAGGGTGAGGGGACAGGAAGAGAGAGAGAGAGAGAGGGGGCGTAAGAAGAGGAACGGCGTGGGCATGTAGCGTAGACAGAAGGGTGACGATGGGGAGAGGAGGAGGAGGAGAAGGAAGAGGAGGAGGAAGAAGGAGGAAACTGTTAGTGACCGGGGTTGTGAGAAAAGGTTGATGAGTTAAGTGAGGAAGAAGAGGAGGAGGAAGAGGAGGGGGAGGAGGAGGAAGGCTTGTGGTGAGTGAGGAGGGAAAAGTAAGGGTGAGGAAGGGTGAGTAGTGGATATAGAAGCGATAGGTATAGAGTGAAAAATCGGGACAGGAAAAAATAAGCTTGGGAGATGAAGAAGGGGGTAGGGGAAGGAAGGGGAGGGGAGGGGAGGTGGGTGAGGGGTGTAATATTGCCGGGCAGGAGGCAAGGGGTAGTGGTGTTGTCTGCAGGGCGGTCGTGATGATATTGGAAGCTGTAACGTATAAGCCTTTCAACAAGGAGACACATTACCTTACCCGCACTGCTGTTATGTACCCCAACGAGCCCTCCCATCCTCCTCGCCTCCCTCGCCTCATCCCTCCTGAAGGCACAAAGCTACGCCACGCAGATTGATGGCTCGAGGGGCAGCAATAACAAGGCAGGAATCTGACGCCACTTTACAAAATATCACTGAGAATCATCACCATCACACTTTTTTTAATACAATCAACAATAGTTCCATACAACCAACAGGTAATATTCACAGTTGTACTCTCTATCTGGATACCGACACTGCAAGGTTCATGGCAAGGCAGGGAAGGTTTGGCGGGACCGAACGTGCGGCTGCCTTAAGGATGTCTGGCATATAGAGAGCCCGGTCGTATCTTCAGGGCACAGAATGGCTCCTACGAGGGTCTTCTGTCTCACTGGTTGACTGACTACACGCGGGGCTGTATGAGCGGCGTACGTCACCCCACCATGCACTGATCTCCATCCACTGTGACCTTGGCTTCGACCACTACTGTTTGATGGGTGGTGGAGTTTAGCATGGTAAGTCGGTAGGTTAGGTAACATTTGCAGACATGGTAAGCTAGGTAGGGTGTTGAATAGTGAAGAAGGAGGAGAAGGAGGAGGAGGAGGAGGAGGAGGAGGAGGAGGAGGAGGAGGAGGAGGAGGAGGAAAAAGAAGGAAAAAAAAAGAAAATAAAGAAGCGAAAAAGAAAAAAGAAAAGATGAAAATAAAGAGAAAAAATAAAGAAGAAGGAGGAGGAGGAGAGGAAAAGAAGGAAAAAAGAAAGAAAATAGGAAAAGAGGAAAAGTAAAAAGAAAAATGATAAAAATAAAGAGAAAAGGGAAAAAAAAGAAAGGAAGATAAAAAGAATAGAAAAGACAAAGAAAAAGAAAAGAAGAAGAAGAAGAAGAAAAAGAAAAGAAGTAGCTCACCACCACCACCACCATCACACAACCACCACCACCACCACCATCACCACCACCACCACCACCACCACCGTCGCGCCGGCCGTCGTCAGTGAGGGCGGCTGCTTCCCTGCAAGTCGCGTGGCGGGGTCCCGGAATGACACTTTTATCAGCCATAAACATGCAAGGAGGGAGAGGCGGAACACTAAACCTGCTTCAATTTGAATAGCAAAGGCCAGATGGGTGACGGGAGGCCGTGATGGTCTTAATTTTGGCCCCAAACCTCCCCCTCAATCCCCCATCCAGCCCCCATGTATCTCCTGTCACCCGTTCCTCTCTCCCCATTCCTAGGCGTCTTTACTCCTTCTCCCTTCACTCCCGTGCGACGCCCACCACCCGTTTACCATCCTTATCGCTGCCTTACCCTCCCCTCCACTCCCCTCGTTTTCCTCTTCCCTCCAGTCTTCACCCCCTTGTCGCTTTCCCCGCTGTGCCTCTCCATGCTTGACTCCAACTCTTCCCAAGGAGTGGCGAGGGGAGGGACAGAGTGGCCTTGTGTGTTACTGAGAATGATCTTCTGTGTAGCAATTTTTGGTGCGTGGCAAAAATTCATGATATACAATATTAATATACCTAAGCATTGATAATTAAGAACTAAGAAAATGATAACATTAATGATAATGACAATAACAATACAACTACTACTATTACCACTACTGCTACTACTACTACTACTACTACTACTACTACTACTACTACTACTACTACTACTACTACTACTACTAATGATAATAATAATAATAATGATAATAATAATAATAATAATAATAATAATAATAATAATAATAATAATAATAATAATAATAATAATAATAATAATAATAATAATGATAATAATAATATTAATAATAATAAAAATGAAAATAAAAAAATAAAAAGAACTGACTGCAAAAAACAACAAAACATCAGCAACAACAACAACAATAATAACAACAAAAACAAACACAACAACAAACAACAACTCCAGAGAACAAAATAAATGACAAATATTTCCCAGTTTGTTTAAATGTCAATACGTACGTTTGCCATGGTGACTCTCTCTCTCTCTCTCTCTGCAAAAAACCACACTTCCCTCACTACTCTGAATAAAACGCCCACCTCAGCATTCAGCACATTCCCCGAACACTCAGAGATATGAGGGAGGAAGAACGTGATGTAATCTATTAACAGTTCTGGCCAAGTTACCCTTAATGATTCCTGTCCCCACGCACCCTCTCCTTCCCACACCGCCACTCTTCACTCATTCAGTCCCTCCTGCGGCGCTAATGAGGTTATTTTTACCAACGAAGACAATGGCGATGGGGTCAGCGGTAATGCCAACATGTTAACGTTATGGTGATGAGTCCTGAGGATAAAGAGTAAAATTGAAGTGTCTATTCAGCTGGGATTTGCTGTAGTGTTAGTGATGTTAGTTAAAGAGACCATTAATGGGAATTATGATAATAGGAAAAATAATAATAGCCAACGAAAATAATAACACGAATATTAGTCCTTCCTCCCTTCCTTCTCTCGTAATAAGCAAGCAATGGCGGGGTCTGTGTAGCAGCCCTGCAACACGTCAACCTAATGCATTGTGAGCTGGAATACCGAGCGTCATTCAAGGGACAAATTAATCACAACTCTGAAATACAAGATTGGTTATGACAGGAACACCGCCAATGCCTCCCTGTCCACTACTACCACCACCACCATCATCACCATCACCACGCAAGACACACACACACACACACACACACACACACACACACACACACACACACACACACACACACACTGCAAGACCCGAGTACCCTGGCACCACTTTCAATTACCTTATTGCTGCACTGAAAGCCACATACTCTCCCTTCTAATTCCCTTTGGCCACATTACCCTACCTCTACCTGTAAGCCACACGCCATAGCCTTCCCTTAATGCACAAAGGCCGCGCTTCGTCCTCTCAGTTCACTCTTGCGTCACACTTCACGAGGCTCGAGGGTATTGTGGGAGCACGAGATACGCACATTTTAGGTTTCCCACATTAGTTCTCCGTCTCGTCTATGCGTTTTCAGGACATAATTTGTTCACCCTTTTGCGGTACGTATGTCCTTCCACCCCAGGTTTTGTCTCAGTATTTATTCTTCACCACACGTCAATATTTCTTCATGTTGCCAGTAAGTTTTATTCACTTTTCCCATCTGATTTTGTCTATTTATTCTTTTCCCCCTTCGTCAATATTTGTTTATGTTTCCATTAAGTTCTATTCACTTTTCCCATCTGATCTCGTTAACGTGTTTCAAGGACGCAAGTGAACTGATCTCCATTTCTTACCGAACATTCCAGCGACACCGAGTTACCTCCTGATACGTGTCTTTAATATCACGCCACTGTCAACATACTCCATCTTGCATTTTCCATTTTCCGCCTGATTTCGCCTGTGAGTTTCGACAGCGCAATATAACAGAGTCTCTTCCACCTGCCTCACGTACAATACAGGTGCTGCACTGCCACAGGTGATTAAGATAATTGATGTTCGCGTACGATGTCGAGTCACGGGGTTTGGGTAACATCTGGCTCGACGTGACATCTCGTGTGTATTTTTTTTCTATTTATACTTTGTCTCTCCTACTAAAAATTTGGACATACAACAGTTGCCCAATTGCTGATAAGTGGACACAGGCTACACTGTAAAGAATATCTGGCAAGACTTTCCATCTGACCTTTCTGTGTGTGTGTGTGTGTGTGTGTGTGTGTGTGTGTGTGTGTGTGTGTGTGTGTGTGTGTGTGTGTGTGTGTGTGTGTGTGCACCCATTACTATTAGTCTTACCACTACATAATATGATAGTGAAGACTACATATTCACACTTGAACTCCTTTATTCTCAATGTCGTGTTTGCGTCACGTTCAATCTCGCCCAATGTTACGGCTTAATCGAGGGCTCAGGTTCGAGGATTTTTACCGACGCCCACATCGACCGGTGTTATCATCCTTCATTTTCCAAGGTTACGTGTATTTCCGGAAAGTTTAATGCATCAATATTAACTCATAAAATCTTATCACCAGCCAATCATGCACTCCCACCCACCTGCCTGCCTGCCTGCCCGCTTACACACACACACACACACACACACACACACACACACACACACACACACACACACACACACACACACACACACACACACCAATTCGCCTGTCTGCCTTCCTATTAGCCTCAGCAATAAAACAGGACAACCGTCGCAGTAACAAACGCCAACAAACACACACAAACACACACGCCCCCGCGCCCCTCGTGCATAGCCTTGCCGCCAAGCTGAATAAAATGACAGTTCGTTTCGCGGCCTGAAAATACTGGTGTGTGCTGAAGCAGCGGTACATTACAGTGGATTTGTAGCTTTCTATATAGCAGAGTTGATTCCAAACTTTAGAAACAGCCAGTATTGCGATGGGAAGGGGGAAGGGGGAAGGGGTAAGGGAAGGGGAAGGGGAAGGGGAAGGGGAGAGGAATGGCAGAGGTAGCAGGTGAGGGATTAGGGAAAAGCAGTAATGTGCACGATAAGTGTACAAGAAATCATGAGCAAAATGATGATGGACTTTCTGGTTTCAAAATGAGTTTTATATCGATTGGTCTCGACGTTATTAGCTGGTGGCTGTTTAGGTTTATGTGTGTGTGTTTCACTGTTTGATCTGCTGCAGTCTCTGACGAGACAGCCAGACGTTACCCTACGGAACGAGCTCAGAGCTCATTATTTCCGATCTTCGGATAGGCCTGAGACCAGGCACACACCACACACCGGGACAACAAGGTCACAACTCCTCGATTTACATCCCGTACCTACTCACTGCTAGGTGAACAGGGGCTGCACGTGAAAGGAGACACACCCAAATATCTCCACCCGGCCGGGGAATCGAACCCCGGTCCTCTGGCTTGTGAAGCCAGCGCTCTAACCACTGAACTACCGGGCGTGTGTGTGTGTGTGTGTGTGTGTGTGTGTGTGTGTGTGTGTGTGCTTTCGCTTTATTCACATGATGATGGGACACACACACACACACACACACACACACACACACACACACACACACACACACACACACACACACACACACACACACACACACACACACACACACACACACACACACACACACACACACTATATATATATATATATATATATATATATATATATATATATATATATATATATATATATATATATATATATATATATATATATATATATATATATATATATATATATATATATATATATATATATATATATGATGAACATGCAGGTCACTGCAAATGCGGTGTTCACGACATTAAATGAAATTCCTAATAAAAAGCAGGTCTGCAGATGCAATATGACAGTCGTGCGTGGGTGGGCGTGAGTGCAGGGAGGACACGTGGATGAGATAAAGGGAAAGACGGTCGTCCTGAATCATTCCGACCCGCCCCGGCCCGCCACAACCTGACCCGCCTAGCCCCACCCCGCTGCGTCCAGCCCCAACGCACCCTTCCCAACACGGGGAGAGGGGGCGAGCTTGGCGGTGCAAGTGTCGGGGCAGCAGGCGAGTGTCGTTCAGGAGGTTTACGATGGCATCCTAGTTTTACGGCGGGTTACTTAGCCGTGTTATCTTTTATTATTTTTACCCCGTGACGGCGATCGCGTCCAACTGACACAGAGGCGACCCACCAGCCCGCGCCCTGAGTGAGTCACGGCGACGCGCGGCACACTAATCCTGACCCATGTGTGTGTGTGTGTGTGTGTGTGTGTGTGTGTGTGTGTGTGTGTGTGTGTGTGTGTGTGTGTGTGTGTGTGTGTGTATTTCAGGCACCCGGCCGCTGGTCCCAGGTCATGCTCGGAAAAGCAGAAACTCGCTCCTCAAAGTGTAGGCCGCGTCGTATTGAACTTGGCCAATAAGTTTGGGTGCATGCGACGGACTGAGGTACTCGTGACTGCAGAGAGAAACGGTGACGCGGGAGACTGTCAATGGAGGAGGCAGGCACCAGACTCATGGCCACGTGGAGGTGTTGAAATGGTGGTGGTGTATCTGGAAAATGTTACCGATAGTTTCCATCTTTTTAGTTAAATTTGCATCTTTCAGGTAATGACATGTAACAAAAAAATGCAAGAATGAAACTCAGACAAGCTGTACCAAAAGGCGGGGTCACAGCCCTCCACAAACTCAGTTCCACCTCAAGGGCAACATTTAGACCAGACAAACTTATTTCTTACCACAAAGCTAATAACTATCATTATTAAAACTGATTCCACCGTTTACGACTAAATTAAGAGTTGTTTTATATTACGGTGACGAGTGCCATCATTACTGGAGTTGCCTTGTTTATTATTCAGCGACCTTATAATGAAATAATAGTACATAATGGACCTAATTCTACACACACACACACACACACACACACACACACACACACACACACACACACACACACACACACACACACTGAATGACGAGAAGCCTTCACACGATTACATCCACCACTAGTCCCCAATAACTCTCTCTCTCTCTCTCTCTCTCTCTCTCTCTCTCTCTCTCTCTCTCTCTCTCAGTGACGTGCCTTCTGAATACCTGGCAGAATAGCGGCGGGAGGAAGGCCGAGGGGCGGGAAGGAGGAACTTATATCCTTTGCGACAAATTTTTCCTCGAGAGTAAATTCCTTAGCGGTGTGGTCTGTACCGCATCTCTCATATTTTACTACCCAACACAGATTTCTGGATGTGACTGGGCCTGGGAGCTGGTGGGGAGGACTGGGGATGCTGGGAGGACATGGGGGACG
>NC_059291.1:1297500-1322500 GCF_017591435.1 Portunus trituberculatus
TCCTCCTATACTTTGAATCTCTTAAGTGTCATGCAGCTTCCCGGATTTCTTTTTACTTACCTGAACTTCAACTCGCGTCAAATCCTATTCACATCAAATTATTCAACGTCAAGTACCATCAACATTAAGTTCTCTCCCACGTCAAGTCTTCCCCACATCATGCCTCTCTCCACGATAAGTATCCCATGTCAGGCTGCTCCAACGTCAAGTCCATCAATCCACGTCAATTTTCCCCACGTCAAATTCGTTTACACATGCATCTTTCATCTCTTGCTCCTTCCTCTCATCCCCTTCTCTCATGTTTCCCCCGCCTCACGCCAGCACCCACAACGCCGCCCACGCCCCGTCAAGCCGTGTTTGCCCTAAACTTCTCTGGAAATTATTGGAAGTGTCCATGCAATCAGCGTCCGCGTGGGAGGTTTTCATGCAGGTGTTGGTGAGGAGAGCAGCGACAAATGGACTTGACGGTAATGACGCTGTATGTTACAGGTTTATCCATCACTAATGTTATGGCGACACGCGCTGGCGGGGTGAGGACTGGGGAACAGGGGAGAGCGAGGGTACACACACACACACACACACACACACACACACACACACACACACACACACACACACACACACACACACACACACACACACGCAGGCGGGCACACCTCCACACACACACACACACACACACACACACACACACACACACACACACACACACACACACACACACATATTATCATTATTATCATTATGATTACCATTATTAATATTATTATTACTATTATCATTATTATCATCATTATCATCATTACAATCAAAATAATAATTATTACTTCTTATTTTCCTTATTAGTTTTATCATTATCAATATCATTTCTATTATCAATCTAACTAATGTGTGTGTGTGTGTGTGTGTGTGTGTGTGTGTGTGTGTGTGTGTGTACATGCTCGCTCCCGTGGTTGCATGTACTGTATACCCGTGGGGTGTTGCGCCCCTACTGGGCTGTCACACTGAATATAGATATATTATCATAATTATTCCACTCATTACTATTGCCGCCCCAGGCTAAAACATATGTATTAATGAAGACCCTCCGGTTATTATCACACTGCAACAACCGCCTGCTCATCATTAGGGGTAAAAAGAGCCTAACTAGTGCCCTAATTACCTTAATGGTCAGGCTTTTTCACAGTGCCAGGGATAATTATGAGCGGCCTTTGATCCCCTCGAGGCGACCATGGGCGGCCCGCACTACTGTATGGGCGCCCACCTCCATCCCGGAAGCCAAACACTACATTTTTGACTGGTATTGCTTTGCTCTCTCTCTCTCTCTCTCTCTCTCTCTCTCTCTCTCTCTCTCTCTCTCTCTCTCTCTCTCTCTCTCTCTCTCTCTCTCTCTCTCTCTTTCTGAATATCAATCCCTCCATCCTGCTCTTTCCTTCCACTCTCCTCTCCATCCACGCTTCTCTCTCCTTCCTCTATGCTTTCTCCCTCCACTTAGCATCACTACTTCCCTCTCTCCCTTTACCGTACTTATGACCTTCCTTCTCCCTCCATCCGCTTCTCCTTCTCCTCCTTCACTAAAGTAACTTCCCCCAACTTAGCCCAAAGTTTTCGGGTGACATTTCTTAGTGCCATTTTTTTCCTACGATATATATATATTTTTTTCTCTTTACGGAGCACAAGTCCACTTATTTTTTTTTCTCTCTAGTTCCATCTCTTCCACTCGGTTCCATCTCGCTCTGGCAACACTTCTCCTCCACATTCTCCCCTCACTAACGCAGCTTGTTCTCTCTCTCCCGCGGTCCTACGCATTTTTCTTCCGTAATTCACCGTAATTGTGTAACTTTTGATCTACACACGTAAGTCTCCTCGCCTCATTTCCTCCAATAATGGGAATGAAGAAGCAGACAAAGTTATGCGCGTCTGTCTGTGTGCAATGGAACGATAGTAGCTAAGAGAGAGAGAGAGAGAGAGAGAGAGAGAGAGAGAGAGAGAGAGAGAGAGAGAGAGAGAGAGAGAGAGAGAGAGAGAGAGAGAGAGAGAGAGAGAGAGAGAGAGAACGGTTAAGAAAAGATACATGCAAATTGAGGAAACACACATCATCGCTCGGAAAGATTACACTCTCTCTTTAAATGTTAGTTGCTGCATTTAACCTCATTCAACGCTCAGCAAACTCTTCCTTTCTCTTGCTAAACTTCAGTGCGCAAAGCAAAGTTCGTTCCTCAGTGAATTATTGATGTAATTTTCCATTCCCGATATTCACGACCGAGAGAAATAAAATGGGTATGAACAGGTATATAAAAAGGATGCTTAAGTTATGCACCCAGTCTTGATTCGAAAATGTACAGGTATTTATGAGGTAACGAGTTATGCACGACGCTTCATCCCATCCCGATTCCCACGGTAAAAGTTCACGCCGCTAAGTTTCGCTCAATAAGCCGAATGGGGAACACTTTCCGCCGTGGCCATTATGAATCCAGTGACACGAAAATGAATGCAAAACCCGAACGCTCTAATCTGCACCGCTGAATTATGGGAAAAATGCTGTCGATTGAATATATTGAGTGTGAGGCGTTGGGTATTGTGTTTATATAGATTGTGTGTGTGCTTTATTTTTGTCTAAATACACACACACACACACACACACACACACACACACACACACACACACACACACACAAACTAATAACAACGAGCCCTTTAATCTTTTATCTTCCTTTCTCTCTTTTCCCTTCCCTTTCCTTTTCATCTCCTTTCTTGTCTTTACCATCAAGCAATTCTGGCCACCCACACGAAACAAAATGCCTGCCAACACATTCCCTCGGGAGCTTGAGGGACGCACTCAGCCCCTCTGCCTTGCTAACGTCACTCCCCACGTCAACTAAACACGCTTCTGCCGACCTCCTGAAGACCGCGATGAGCCTCGCCACTCTTCAATCTTCCTGCCGGGCCTTACTTAAACGCTGGCTGAAGAGAGAGAGAGAGAGAGAGAGAGAGAGAGAGAGAGAGAGAGAGAGAGAGAGAGAGAGAGAGAGAGAGAGAGAGAGAGAGAGAGAGAGAGAGAGAGAGAGAGAGAGAGAGAGAGAGAGAGAGAGAGAGAGAGAGAGAGAGAGAGAGAGAGAGAGAGAGAGAGAGAGAGAGAGAGAGATGTGAAGTCAATATCAATCACAAGGAGGAAGATTTCTTGTTTCCTGTTCGTGGCATATACCGCCGGTGGGCATTTCTCTTGGAACTCTCCTGTTTCTTTTGCCGGCTCAGATCATCGGCCTCTATATTCACGGAAGCTTAATTGGTCAGGCCTTGTCTGTGATAGAACAGGTTCGATTCTAGAGCTCCCCTGTGCAGCTGTAGTCGAAGGTAAGAGTTAGTGAGAGAGAAAAATAAGATAGACTTTGTTATTAAGATAGAACTGGTAGGAAGCGTGTGCATATTTTTCGCCCACTTGGATGTAGCTTTGACAATGACTAGTTCTAGGAATGATTTGAATTCAGGTTCTGGAGATGGCCACGTCCTGCCACCGACCACTGAGCCACCGCCTCCTCAAAGGGACAAGAGAACAGAATACACTTAAGAAAATAATGAAAACAGTGGAAACTACAGGAATAGCACATCAGGAAAACAGACTCATGTAAATTACCAAAATAGAACATTAATAAAAAGAAAGGTGACGAAAAAAGAAGACTGTGAGTCTAATGAATAAATCTATCTCACTGGCAGGTGGATTGAAAGACAGAAGGGGAAACATTGTAGGGAAACATTGCTTTTTTCTCTTTCCCTGACATTGTAATCAGGACGTGTTGAAGTGGCTACGTTTCTATGACATCGAGGATAAACATTTCCTGCAAAACTGACAACTTTATATTCAACATTTTTATTCGAAATTGATATAGATAATCAGGAAGAAATTAACCTTTAATAAGCAGGACAGAACACGCACCTTTTTTTTTTTTTTTTTTTTAATCTGATCCATACACATTTTTTCATCATTTTCGTCTCAATACCATAATTTACTCCGCTGTACACCAGATTTTTCCTCCACCTTCATGTATACATCTATTATTCTTTGCTCTGTTCCTACTGGTGCACATTTTTCTTCACTTCTATTTATAAATCTTATCTTTTCTGAGTTTATTTCGAACGAGATTTTTTTTTCCTGCTTCTCTTTAACGAGTATCCACAGCTTTCTTTTTTTTCCTCCACTCATATCTTCTCAGCTGTTCTTTGTTTTCCGTCCATCTCGGCATCACTCATATTTGTTTTCTCAATTCTCGTCTGTTTATCCATTTTGCAATTCATGCAATACCAGTTTTTTTCTTTAGACTTTTGCGTTCACTTTTGCTTTTATTTTTTCCCCACATCGACTTAGTATCTCATAAACCTAAGCATTTCCTTCACGTTATCTTTTTCAAAATTTTTGCCAGCTTATCCTCCACAAAATTCCTCCTGCCGTATTTTTGCACGTTTCCTAACGATTGGCTGCTTTTCCACGCACGTACATCACGTCACGGGAGACTCTTCTTGTAAACATTTTTCCCTCCCACTCAAAATTTACAAGACATGATAATCTCAACTAATTTTCTAATAAATCTCTCAATAATATGCACGACAAGGTTCTTCGGTGTATAAGTTAATTAATTCTATGGACACTGGGGACACATTATACCCTTGAGGACCCAGCCAGCGAGGACATGGAAGCTCGACACGACCGTGCAATAATTATTCAGTACCACAGCGTCACATTAGCACGGCCGTCAGTGGCATTGAGTGACTGGCTGACTGACTGGCTGACTGATTGATTGACTGGCGGAATCTGACCATAGTGCCGCAGGATCTGAGGTCAGGCGTCGTGGTGTGTTGGTGTTCCATGTGACCTCCCGCGGTGGCATGCCAGCGGTAAGGAGTAAAGTGACATTTCGTATACATAGCCACTGTGCTTGATCGGTTTCCTCAGACTTAACCTTTTCAGTACTAGAAGGCATTTTTACCTTGAGATTTGACTACAACTAGACTATTTTATTGACATGAGGAAGAATTAATGGCCACAATCTTCACTATTCTAATCTGGGACACATTTTTACCGTGAAATTTGTGTTGGATTAGACCATTTTATTGACATGAGGAAGGATCTACGGTGGTCAGAAGATTAATGGCCACTGTCTTCACTATTCTAATCTCCCACATAAGTTTCTGAAGCTGTATAAAATCATCATATATTAAGCAGAATGAATATGTAAAAGCGTCATGGTACTGAAGGGGATAAGTTCTTTGATTGCCTCACATACTTCTTATAAGTGATAAATTCTAAGCAGTTCATTGAGTGACATCACACGTTCACTTTGTGTTTGAACGCTTCTCTCAATCTTAAGTCCTTTGATTGTCTTGCATCCTCCTTAACCCCTTGAGTACGATGACGCGTTTCAATATTCATTTTTGCCTAGTGTTTGACTTTATACAGCTTCAGGAACTTATTGGCAGGTTGAAATAGTGAAGACTGTGGCCATTAATCTTCTGACCCTCACAGAACCTTCCTAATGTCAGTAAAATGGTCCAATCGTACACAACCTCAAGGTGAAAATGTGTCCCAGAATTGAAGGGGTTAAAAAGAAAAAGAAGAAAAAAAAACATGCAAGTAACGTATTATTAGCAGCTCACACGGCTTGAGGTCGAGGGCAAACTAAGTACAGTAAAAGAAAGTTATGCTACTCGACAATGTAATGACCAAGACTATACAGCCTAACACCGCCTTTGCAGGAGGACAAGACGCCTACATTGACACCATGATATAAAAAAAAAAAACTTTCTTCTTTTCATACTCTCTTTCACTCTTAACATGCTTTAAATCCGTATTCAGAAACGCTTTGCTCTCTCACGACAACTACGTATTTTTAAAGGCTCTTGTTGAAGATACTCATGTTTCTAAGATTATTATTATTTTTTTTTTGGTGATGATTAGTAAGATTTTAGTTTATCATAAGAAGAAACTGTCTTGAAAACCCTGCTAGTCGTCTCAGGGGACTTGAAAAGTTGACATCTTGAAAGAACAAGGCGTTTCTGCATATGGCCATTTGACTCATAACTTTCACGTCGTTCCCTTCACATCCTACGCGTTTTCACTTTGCTCTCTCATCTGTACCTCTAATATAGTCTTTCATCATTCTCACACTACTCACTCCTATTTCCTCTTTGCCTTATTTTCATACCAGGAGAACCGAGCACGTTTGTTATGCCAGAATACCTTCCCTTCCGTCTATTTTCAAGCCAGGAGACTCGTGTACACCAAACTGGAGCTCCAACACGCCTTGTTTTTAAGCTAATTCGGTTACCATTTTTTTTCCCTCGTCCGCTCCATCCAATTTCCAGGTGCAGTATATAATATCCATTTCGCTGGCGTTTACAACATCATTTCGGAGCAACGCAAGTCACTTTTAACCCTTTCACTGCTAATGACAATATGACACGTTGCTATTTAAGTGACCCTACCATGATCTGAATGTGCAAATTAAAGCCACGGGGCAGTTAAAGGTTCATCTTGATTGGTTTTCTTCGGTCTCTCAGTATTGCTTTTCTAGATTACGCTTGAAACCAGAATATTCGATCGAGCTTGGCGGGATGGGATGAAGAGACGAGCAAGAGAAAATATTATGTGGGAGCAGGAGGAGTTTGGCTTTGTCCGTGTATGTGGTAATGAAAAGTGCTTGTTTGTAATGACTGTCTGCTGGAAAAGAAAAGACGATGAAAATGAAAAAAAATGTGAGAAATGAGAAGAACAAGAAGAAAACAATAAAATCAATGTCACGAGAGAGAAGATACTTGAAAAAAAAATATAAAACTAAAAATGAAAATACGAAAAAAAACAGGAATAACAAAATAATAAAAAAAGAAAACATCAAAACACAGGAAAATAAATAAAAAAAATTACGAAATAAAAAAGGAAGCACCAATTACCATCGTTCCCTAAACAGAACACGAAAATTACTGATGAAAGAAGAGGAACAGCTGGAGGAGGAGGAAGAGCAGGAGGAATAAAAAGAGCAGGAGAAGAAACAGGCGGCATGGCGGAGAGAGAGAGAGAGAGAGAGAGAGAGAGAGAGAGAGAGAGAGAGAGAGAGAGAGAGAGAGAGAGAGAGAGAGGGTGCAAGAGCGGACCTGACAACACTGCAATCCATTATCAGCAACACACTAGAGGCGGCCAAACTTGGTGATGATTGGTGGAGAGGGGAAACTTGCCACATTAATCAGCACACTTTTCCAGCCTCCTCCTCCTCCTCCTCCTCCTCCAATTTTTCCTCCTGGCAAATGGTAAAAACAAGGTGATGGACAAGACTGCAAGGAAACGAGCTAACTGTAGGAAGTGGAGAGAGAGAAAGGGAGGGAAGAAGGAAGTGTAAAGGGCAAGATAGGAGATGGTGAAAGATTTCGTGTTGTGTGTGTGTGTGTGTGTGTGTGTTCGGTTTTACAGTATAAGAACAATGTAAAGGTTGACTAAGAGGAGAAAACAGGAGAGAACATGAGAGGGGAGGAGGAAGAAGAAGAGGAGGAGGAGGAACAGGAGGAGGAGGAGGAGGAAGAGGAGGAGGAGGAGGAGGAGGAGGAGGAGGAGGAGGAGGAGGAGAAAAATAGACGATAATGTGGAGGAAAAGAAAATACAATAGCAAAATAAATGTAGTGAATGTGAGGTAAAAGATGAGAGAAAAGATGAAAGATAAAGAAGAAAGTTATAAAAATAATTAAATACATTAAAATCATAGCGTGCCATTATGTTACGTCTAATGGGAAGTAATGGCGGTGAAAGGGTCCACTGGTCTCATCTTAACAGTTTAAACACAACAAACTCATTCCAAAGTTTCTACCAACTCTCAACACAACCTACTTGACTTCCAGGGCAGAATCAGAGCATCCCATTCCTGGTTTACTCTTCACCACTGCCAATGAACGACCTCCACTGGTGCTGAGCTGACGGCGGGAAGAGACCACTCGCTCTGAGGGATTCTAAGTTCCTCGTTGTCAGGATTAGCCTAAATTTCTCTCATTGAGGAAAAACGACGGTAGTACTGGAAGTTTAATTCTGAAAGGCTATAGAGCATAATCTGGAAAGCCACGGGATGTAGTACTGCGCTGCAAATATTTCGACCTTTATCCGGACAGAGCCGCCAGACATACATGCCTTCCACCGGTCAGCAAGGTTTACACACATCACCGCTAAATCAAAGGCCGGATCTCTGCCAATGAAAATATATAGTACAGGAAAAAAATGCATGTTATTCCACAGAAGCGAAATTCAGATTCCGCTATGATGTAAAGGGAAAAAAGAAAAGAAAACGAGAAAACAAGAAAGAAAGAGGGAAAGCTAGGCGTCACTTCAAACTCTCAGCGGAACAAAGGCAACGCTTTTGTGAGAGGCGGCGAGAATACGGCGAGTGAGTCATGACATCCCGCGTTGTCCGGGAAATGAAGCGTAGCGAATGACCATTCCTCCTACGGATTTGTGCCAGATGTTACGTGTGTTCACTGCTGGGAAGGGAGAGGCTCGTCTGTTTAGCGTCAGGACAAACATGAGCAACCAAGCGTTTTGTCACGTGTGGCTGACGTCTTCTCTCGATGACGAAATGAATCCAAATCTAAAGGCACCCTGACCTGACCTGACCTCACCTGACCTCACCTCACCTAACCTAACTGCTTTACGTTCAATATTTCTAACTTTTGGCGTACAGTTGATAAAGCTGTCTGAAAGTTGAGCTTTTTGTCTTGAAAGATATTTTCTGGTCTCCGTTACTTAGATATATGTGCTGATTGTTTTTTTATGTAGTAACTATTGTTCTTTTGTCGTGCAGAATCATGAGAAAATTTGTTTCACTTATTATATCCCTCGTTTTGAATTTTCTGATCCATTTGTCTGTCTTTATAATTATTCTATTAATTTTTTATCTATGTATATACAATTTTGCATCATGTCAGAACCCCATAAGCGATGGAGAAACTAAGATGAATCTAATTACTTGTTTTATTAAATCATTCTTTTATCCATTTATTTTCGCTTCGTGTCAAGGCCACTTATGTGTTACAAGGGTAAAAGCGTATGCTGTTACAAATAGTTTTCCCATTATCCACTAAAGATTGTTTAGGTTAACGAATTCATCAGAACTGTGAACTCTTCACTTATTTCTCTTAGCTCTACAAGACCCTCTCAAGGGAAACAGGTCGCTGGGTGAGGAGGGGAGAGAGATGTTCGGGATCACGGCTCCCTGAAACAACACACGTGTGTCACTTTCATTTTTTCATATGATGAAGTATAAAACTGTACGCAGCGCTGCCTCACTTCTAAAGGGAATGTACTGGGCGTGCCCTCCTGAGACTGCTGCAGCGTCCTCGCCATAGTGCTGTAAGTTGTAATATATCTTCACCTTTCCGGCAGAAACACGAGCTGCTTTGATTCTCATCTCCATCAGTGTGGAAAGTGTATGTGTCTCATTATTTCATATAAGTTATGCAGTATACCATCCACGGAGTGAAGGCGTATTTACATCTCTTGAATATTATTGAAATCACCTCTACGATACAAAGCCAGCTGAACAAAAACTGTACAACCCTTTATAACCTTCTTCTCTTTTAACCTTAAGGTGAAATGGAAATCTGTGTTCTGAGCCAAGAATGATGTTACCTTTCACTCCCAGCTGTGGTTAAAAGGCTTCACGTTGCGCCATCATGTACAGATCTGCTCTAACAAAAAAGAAAAAGAAAAAAAAAGAAATGAAAAAAAACCCCTGACAACAGAGTTGGCCAACAGTTTCACATTTACAAATCAAATTGCGACGGTTGGCTATTTGTCCTGAAAGCCACGATTTATTCCTCAGGTCGCTGCTATTCCCTAGAAAAGGAGAGAGGCAGTGTGAACAACAGCAGTCGGTCTAAAAAGTACAGTACCTCTCTCTCCTGTGCTGGCGTGACGAGGCTCAGCACTGCATATGATGGACCTTGACAGACGTGTGACGGGCGCATTTATCCCGTAACAGGTTGAATATTTTCTCCTTCTGTCATTGTTCAGATGTCTTCGATCCTAGAGCACCACAAGAAGACACGCAGAGAACTGCCACTTTTTTGTCAATAGCTAATGTGTGTGTGTGTGTGTGTGTGTGTGTGTGTGTGTGTGTGTGTGTGTGTGTGTGTGTGTGTCTATTAGTATATTCTCTCTCTCTCTCTCTCTCTCTCTCTCTCTCTCTCTCTCTCTCTCTCTCTCTCTGAAAGTATTTCTACTAAACAATACGTAGAGACAATACGCCATTTACTAATTTTTCACTCTCCATGTATAGGTAGGACTGTACAAAGCACAACCGAGTGTTTTTAAAGTGTTTTTTATTGTGTTCTTAGTGTTTTTATTATTTTTAGCTTTTAACTCTAGGCTTAATCAATTGAGAGGAAAGTGCATATACATGTATCTTTATGTATAATTAATAACCATTGTAACAAATGCAAATAAACTCTGATTCTGATTCTGATTCTGATCTCTCTCTCTCTCTCTCTCCTATGTGTGTGTGTGTGTGTGTGTGTGTGTGTGTGTGTGTGTGTGTGTGTGTGTGTGTGTGTGTGTGTGTGTGTGTGTGTGTGTTTATGTGTGTGTGTAACCTTCATCATTTGTACAGCATAAATTAAGGAACAAAATCATAAATGTAGGAAATGCAAGCGTGACGATAAAAGGAACGTTGATGACTATTCTTCATACGGCATTGAACCGCCTTCATAGCAACCCCGCACACGCTCGCGTCTACTCAAGAATTACTTCGCGTTGTAACCTCCTCTTCCTCCTCCTCCTCCTCCTCCCCGACTCCACCACCCACCACCACCACTACCTCCACCACCATCGCCATCATCAAAGATACGAACACACGGAATTATTAATTTTCGTTTCGACTTTGATATAGAAATTAATTTTGCCACCAGCCTTCTGCAGTAAAGATTGTAGAGGAACACACAAGAGGGTAGAGGTGTTTCAATTACTTGTGCTCTTAAGAGAACTGGGTGGACGGAACTTGCCTTTAATGGAGGAGCATTCAGGCGTCTTGAGATCTTAAGGGGAGGAGCAAGCGGGTGGACAGGAAGGACATGAATGGCGGAGAGTTCTGAAGTGTTCTGCAAATTATTATCTCCCCGTGCCTTTGTTAGGGTCGTGTTTGTCATGTCTCGCCAATCCGTGGCTGCCAGGGTCACCAGTGCTATATTCTAATTGTGATTCAGTTACCTAATGGCCGTTACACAGTTATCCAGGATCGTGAAAGAGGCGTTATTTGTGTCGTGTGGTGATGAGGCGCCGCATCGAATATCCTTTGTCTGTAGCACCTCACTCAACAAATTTTCTTTACGAATGTTGACTTAATTTAATTTCCGAGTATAACGATAAAACAAGATTACATATAATAACTTAACACAGGCAGACTCTAGGCTCCTCTATGAGTGTTTGAGAGCTAATTCAAACTAACTACTTGACAAAGAGGTTTGGCATTAAAGCATTATGTTAATTCGCTTCGCTGTGAAGAGAGGTATGCCATGCATTTCTGCCACCAAATAACATAAGTCTCTATGTCTTCACAACCCAACATTATAGAGTGGTGGAGGGACAGTAGGGTGGGCCACTCGTCCATACCTAGACGAAGCTTAGCGTGAAACCAAGAGATAACAATAGAAGGCAACAGGAAGCATGAAACAGGTAGCAGGCAGGACGAAACAGGTAACAGAGAACAGGGAGCAAGACGCAGGCAGTAGGACGCAGGTAGCCCTGTCGCTCAATACACTAATCAGATACAATTAATCATGTGTTGCGTGACAGGTAAGCCTCATGTGGACTGAGTTTAGACACATGATGAAACTCATTTTACGCAGCAAGGCGTCGTGTACACTGCGCTGCCACGTCTATCGTCCACCACGTAAATACAGTAATGCAGCTCACCACGTAAATACAGTAATGCAGCTCACCACATTTAACTCCCTAGTGGCGGTGACGGCGCTAACCATGAGCGTTCACCTGACCTGATCCTTAGTCGCTTGACACACCTGCGACACAAGACGGGCCGTGCACTACGCCTTAAGGGTGACGCGCGAGGTCATTGACGGTACGTCTCTGATTACCGAACATGACTCGCCCGAGAGTGCCGCCACCTGGTGACCAGCAATAAAGGTCATCACAGTTGTAATAATCTTCCACTGTTTCCTACATAAGCTTACTGTAAGATTTTCAACCTCAGTGCCTGCATATCATCCTGTCCCTGCCAACTGTATTTCACACATTCAACATTTCCCATTCACTATTGGCGACACTCGCTGTTCTAATTAATCTAATACATGCGAATATGTATAATCTGCCTTGCATACACACTCATGGAGGCGTCCATCCATAATACACGCGCATTCATTAAGTAAAGTACAGCCTCTCGCTAATCCTCGGATTTAGTGACGCTTTAACTTAAAAGTAAACGGACAAATCACATCCTCTTAATTGTGTTTGCATCGCCGTAACCCCGTGGCCGCCGCCGAGACTCACGAGTCACGCAGCACGGGGGCAACGACCAATGGGTGCGAAGGAAGAATAATGATAATGATGATATTAATGAAAAATGGAAAAAATAAGGATGATGACAGCAACAACAAACAATAATAAGAATAACAACAAAAGCAACAACCACAACAATAACAATAATAATAATAATAATAATAATAATAATAATAATAATAATAATAATAATAATAATAAAAATAATAATAGTAATAATGATAACAACAACAATGATCATTATAATTTCCAGAAAAGCAGTGTGCCAGGTCTGCCTGTCACTGTGTGTGTGTGTGTGTGTGTGTGTGTGTGTGTGTGTGTGTGTGTGTGTGTCTGGTGGTGCGAGTCACTATCCGCCGCTTGCGTTTCATCATTAACAAAAAGGACAATATGTTTCAAGCGCGATAATAAAAGCACTGATACACGTGGACGTACAGCACACAGGAGGCAGCAGGAGCGGATGTGCTTCCTGAACATAAACAGGATTACACAGCGAGGATTCCGGGACTTATAACAAGCAATGGGACTGGCAAAAATCGTGCTTACCTGTATTGTTGCCGCATACTGTATAGGGTGATGTGCCTCGTTGTCTATTCACACGATACAGCTCTTCATTCTGAAATTAAAGTGCAAAATAATTATAATCTGGTTTTCGGTTTTATCCTCAGGTGTAATTCATTCATGGTTATGTATAAATGCAATTTCTTTCAGCATATTCTTCTGCCTCTTTCTCCTGATCATCCAGATAATACAGATATTATGGCAGCAGAGAAAGCAGCATTATTCGTAGTAGTAGTAGTAGTAGTAGTAGTAGTAGTAGTAGTAGTAGTAGTAGTAGTAGTAGTATTATTATTATTATTATTATTATTATTATTATTATTATTATTATTATTATTATTATTAGTAGTAGTAGTAGTAGTAGTAGTAGTAATAGAAGTAGTAGTAATAGTAACAGCAGTTCTAGTGGTAGTTATAGTTGTAATAGAAGTAGTAGTAGTAGTAGTAGTAGTAGTAGTAGTAGTAGTAGTAGTAGTAGTAGTAGTAGTAGTAGTAGTAGTAGTAGTAGTAGTAGTAGTAGTAGTAGTAGCAGCAGCAGCAGCAATACAGACAATAAATACTGCACCGTGACTCTCTCTGCACCCTCACACAATATATCAGGGAGCCTCCAGACCACCATTTCACGAGTCTCAGGTGACCAACGCCGGCCACGACCAACACTTACCTTCACTCAGCGACCTTTTGATCTTTCCCCACCCCGCGCGTGATAAGCGGCAAGAGACACTGTTAGAAAAAGTAAACGTGCAGCAAAACCTGATCTTCTTGCCCAGGGTGTGTCTCAGGGGCCGGTGCATATTTCATGGTGAGAGACAAGTGATAAACAAAGAAGAATTTACATTTTGTATGTACATTTTGTGATAGCTGTGGCACGATGAAAAATGCATCCAGTGTTAGGAAAGGAATCTGAATCCTGAGAGAGTATTTGTAGTTGACACTTTAGGGAGAGGAGGAAATGAAGTGAAATAAAAATAATAACTTTGTTTTTTAATTCTTTTTCCAGGTTTCCTTATGCTTATGGAAATCTAATCCTTAAACAAAAGAGTGCGTTGATTTTTTTTTTTACCTGTGTTCGGTGAGTTCACATTAACCCCTTCAGTACTGGGACGCATTTTTACCACAAGCTTTGAGTATGATTAGACGATGTTATTTACACTAGCAAGCTTCTATGGAGGGTAAAAGGTTAGTGGTCCAGAATCTTTACTATTTTAATTTCCACATGAGATTCTGAAGATGTATAAAATCACTTAATACTAACCTGAATAAATAGGAACGCGTGCCATGGTGCTGCGGGGTTAAGAGAAACGACCAAACAATTTATTCGAAGTACGGGTACCTCTGTTCGTGTATCCGTTATGGCCTTTACAGACGTGGGTGTACTGGCACAGAAAAAGAACAGAGCTCAACACTTTGTCATCGCCAGTCACTCCTTTTCCTTACGTGTGTGCCTATTTTTCTTTCAATATATATATATATATATATATATATATATATATATATATATATATATATATATATATCTCTCTCTCTCTCTCTCTCTCTCTCTCTCTCTCTCTCTCTCTCTCTCTCTCTCTCTCTCTCTCTCTCTCTCTCCGCAAGGTTCATTGAAATCTGTAAAAATATACATGGTGACACACTCCCAGTAAGAGCAGTGACAATAAGGACTTAAATAAATAAGGACGAGGAAGAAGAAGAAGAAGAAGAAGAAGAAGAAGAAGAAGAAGAAGAAGAAGAAGAAGAAGAAGAAGAAGAAGAAGAAGAAGAAGAAGAAGAAGAAGAAGAAGAAGAAGAAGAAGAAGAAGAAGAAGAAGAAGAAGAAGAAGAAGAAGAAGAAGAAGAAGAAGAAGAAGAAGAAGAAGAAGAAGAAGAAGAAGAAGAAGAAGAAGAAGAAGAAGACGATGGTAAAGAAAAAGAGGAACATCAACATCATCATCATCACCACCACCACCACCACCACCACCACCACCACCACCAACAACAACAACAACAACAACAACAACAACAACTACATGGCATAGAACAAGGAAGAGGAAGAAGAGTAGAAACAAGAGTTGAAAGAGGCAGCTGAACGGCCAAAGAATATGGAGAATAACAACAACGAAAACAAAAATACCACTACCACCGCCAACACCACCACCACCACCATCACCACCACCACGAACACGAACGCGAAAAAAAAAAAAAAAATCAAGAGAGAGGAAAAAAAAGGGGAGTCAGAGAGGAAGGGAAAGAGCAGAGGACACAACATAACCAAGCTTTCCTGCTCTCCCCTCAAACAATGTCAGGTAAAAGGTTCACCCCTGTGTGTGTGTGTGTGTGTGTGTGTGTGTGTGTGTGTGTGTGTGTGTGTGTGTGTGTGTGTGTGTGTGTGTGTGTGTGTGTGTGTGTGTGTGTGTGTGTGTTAGCAGTACCACAGCTGGACATAAGATTTATCAATTCCACATTAATTTCACCACTGGTTTATTATTGGGAATTTATCCAGTCGTTTATTGGAGAGTTCATGCTCTGCTCGTATGTATCCACTACTAAGTCTCTCTCTCTCTCTCTCTCTCTCTCTCTCTCTCTCTCTCTCTCTCTCTCTCTCTCACACACACACACACACACACACACAGGCAGGACAAATCTCCTCATAGACAGAAAATAAATGTAAAGCCAGTCTGAGCCTTCGTCTGAAATGGATTATACCTTCTATAACACACACACACACACACACACACACACACACACACACACACACACACATACACTCTCCTCGCTCTTCAGAAGTTTCTCACCGCGTACCCTCTCCCCTCCAATGGCGTGTACACAAATATTTTCAACTTTCACTTCTCTGTCCTCTTTCGTAAAGCAAGAGTCCTCCTCTCCGCCCCTTTGGTTGTATGGTCGCCTCTTGTTAACATTCCGGGTACTGCAAAGTATTGTAAATTTACTCAACATGAATGGAAATGGAAGGTATGTTTCAAATTTTTCCATGGATACAAAACTGATTAAAAACTTATTAATTAAGAGACGTAGTAGAAAAAAATGTATCCTGATTATATGAAAACGAGCGGAAAATCGGTAGAAAGTGTTTTTCTCTGTTCTAGGGTACAGATGTATCAATAAAGAGAGACTATCAGAAAATGAGTATCTATGATTTCTGAGTGATTTAAAAAAAACATTTTGTAGTAAAAGTATCATTATTTCTTTCCTTTTTTTTTTTTTTCGCTATGTTGATTAATAGAAAAGGGGACGAAATTAAGCGTCGTTAACTCTCTCTACTTTTTAGAAAATACACATGAAAACGGTCAATGGTAGAAATCTCTTATTGTTTCATTCAATTTTGTTCTATTTTGTTAGGCGGTTCCGAACCTTGCTCTTTAGCCTGAAATTTCTCTCTCTCTCTCTCTCTCTTCTCTCTCTCTCTCTCTCTCTCTCTCTCCCTTTCTTTCTATAACACACACACACACACACACACACACACACACACACACACACACACACACACACACACACACACACACTGATGGAAGAGCTGGCGCCCCTCCACCGTCCGCCTGTCAGGTCGCAACAGACAGCAGGAAGGGCCCCGCGGCCACTCGCTTCCTGTTGAAGCTGAGCGGCGTTTCCCAGCAGAGGAGCGCTTGGTGTCCTTAACTTGATTCTTGCCGCCCACTGGTGTGTGGATCCCCGAGCGAGGGTGACTGGCGCGGTGGCGGTGAAATGGGAACAATGGCTTAGGGAGGAACGAGAGAGAGAGAGAGAGAGAGAGAGAGAGAGAGAGAGAGAGAGAGAGAGAGAGAGAGAGAGAGAGAGAGAGAGAGAGAGAGAGAGAGAGAGAGAGAGAGAGAGAGAGAGAGAGAGAGAGAGAGAGAGAGAGAAAATGTTTGATAGTATCTAATCTAATCTAAAGCAATCACTCTTTGGTGTGGACTCAAGTTTACCTCCTCTGTCATGTACTGACGATTCAATCTGCCATAATTCTAAGGACAAAGCCAATCTTTTAGCTTCCGTTTTTAACTCGAAACAAAGTGATGAAGAGTTTGATCTGCCGCCGTCTTGTCCCCAGGACATTAAATTACACTCCATTGCCTTTAAGTCCTCCGAAATCTTAAGATATCTTAATGAGTTAGACTCATTCGGGGGTTGTGATCCTTTGGGTTTTCTGCCTCTTTTTTACAAAAAGATTGCTTCTCCTCTCGCTCCAAAATTGGCAGTTATTTTTAGAGCTCTTTTTCGTAAGGGTTCTTTTCCGGTATGCTGGCGTACTGCAAATGTTACCCCTATTCCAAAGGGATCTTCATCCTCCATTCACCCCGGTGACTATAGACCCATTTCCATAACCCCGGTGTTATCTAAGATTTTTGAGCGCCTGCTGGCCAAGCGTCTCAATCGTTTTTTAGATATTAATAATTTGTTGCCATCTAGTCAGTTTGGTTTTAGAAAAGGTCTCAGTACTTCTGATGCTCTCGTTTGCATAACGCACGACATGCAAGCTGCCCTTGATGCTGGTCATGAATCTAGAGTAATTTCACTTGATTTTAGTTCTGCATTTGATCGTGTTAATCATAGAGCCCTTTTATCGAAAGTTAGATCTATTGGTATTGGTGGCCGCGTCCATCAAGTTCTGTCAGAGTTCCTAACGAGTCGAAGGCAGCGTGTGACTGTTGATGGCTGCCTTAGTTCTTTTAGTCCAGTTGTATCCGGTGTTCCGCAGGGAAGTGTTCTGGGACCTCTTCTTTTATTATTTATACATCTGACATGTGGTGTGGGATTGAATCTAATATGGTTGCTTATGCTGATGACACCACTATATATGCGACAATTCCTTCCCCACAGGATAGGCAGAGAGTCGCTAATGTACTCACTCAAGATGTTTCAAGGATTCTGTCATGGTGTGATCGGTGGGGTATGAAACTGAACCCGAGTAAATCCCATAGTATGGTTATTAGCAGATCAAGGACACCTTTCCCAGTTCACCCTGATATTGTTGTCAACGAAGTACCTATTCCTAATTGTTCGTCTCTGAAGTTACTCGGAGTCACCCTTGATCCCAAACTTACTTTTGAGTTGCACTTGCGTTCACTTGCATCATCAGTCTCATGTAAAGTTGGTTTGTTACGCAAATGTAGGCGGATATATTCCTCTGATGATATTGTAAGAAATTGCTTTTACTCTTTCATACTGCCTCATTTTGAATATTGTCACTCTGTGTGGATCTCTGCAGCAGAGTCTCACTTAAAGCTTTTAGATAGAGCATTCAACCAGATTAAATTTCTTCTTCCTAATCTTGAGATTAATCTTCGGCATCGTCGTTTGGTTGGATCATTGTCCTATTTCTTCAAAATCATGTCTAATTCCAACCACCCGTTGCATTGTCATTTGCCTGCCCCTTCACTACCAGCACGTGCTACAAGACAATCCTTGATCATGAATGACCGTTCCTTGTCTGTGAATCGATGTAATACTTCACAATTTTCCCGGTGTTTTATCCCAGTATCTGCTAGACTCTGGAATACAATTCCCAACGAGATTGTTAATTCTAGTAACATTGAAGCATTTAAAAAACGTGTGAATACCTTTCTTCTCTCTGAACTCACTACCTCTTAGATCTCTACCAATCTTCCTATTCTGTTGTTCATTCCTGTTACTTCCTTTCACTTATCGGTGAGGTGCCGCCCACTGGGCCTTTGGGTTTATGCAGTTATGCTTTCCAGTGGGTCGCCTTCATTGACCTCATAATAATAATAATAATAATCTCTCTCTCTCTCTCTCTCTCTCTCTCTCTCTCTCTCTCTCTCTCTCTCTCTCTCTCTCTCTCTCTCTCTCTCTCTCTCTCTCTCTCTCTCTCTCTCTCTCTCTCTCTCTCTCTCTCTCTCTCTCTCTCTCTCTCTCTCTCTCTCTCTCTCTCTCTCTCTCTCTCTCTCTCTCTCTCTCTCTCTCTCTCTCTCTCTCTCTCTCTCTCTCTCTCTCTCTCTCTCATCTCTACAATTAGAGAGAGAGAGAGAGAGAGAGAGAGAGAGAGAGAGAGAGAGAGAGAGAGAGAGAGAGAGAGAGAGAGAGAGAGAGAGAGAGAGAGAGAGAGAGAGAGAGAGAGAGAGAGAGAGAGAGAGAGAGAGAGCTCCGGAAGCTTAAGTTTTGCGACCATCTGCCTCATCGTGTGTAACAAGAAAATTAACGATGGAATTACGCTTTGCATACATACAACAAAAATCAGACCATCTCCTTACTGACGAGCGGACGGCAATTACACAAAGTTTTCTTGGTGACGAGAAGTGTAAAGAAAATTATCTTCATTAGGCTTATAATTATTCAATAGTTGAAATTCTCGACTTCTGAGATGGACGGAGGCAAAGGGAAAATGTTACAGGTAGCTATCGTGGTGGTGGTGGAGGTGAGTGGTTGATTTAAGAAGTAGTAGTAGTAGTAGTAGTAGTAGTAGTAGTAGTAGTAGTAGTAGTAGTAGTAGTAGTAGTAGTAGTAGTAGTAGTAGTAGTAGTAGTAGTAGTAGTAGTAGTAGTAGTAGTACTGATAACGAGTAACTAAAATAGGGATCGACGACTACCACGTGTAGTCCTGATGGCATCTTGTAGATTTTCATTTTCCTAGTAGAAGTTTTATCATAACTGTCAGTGTTATTTATGGTAATAGTGTGGCACCAGTAGGAAGGTAATAACGAGCGCGCTGGGGGTCTGATGAGTCCTTAGGCGCACAGGTTCCATCCCACAATTTGACGTTAGAAAGGACTTTTGATCAGAGAAACGGTTCCAAACCCTAAAACAAAAATTCTCAGTAAAGGAGGCGCCGTCTTAGGTGTAGTTTACCAGTGAAACTCGAAAACAAAAATTGAAGAGATAGATAGTGGCAATATGTAGCAATGGCAGTAGTAGAAACAACTTTGATAAAAGAAATCAAGGTAGATTTCGAGAGAAGGGTGATGTTTCTGGGTAGGATAAGTGTCACGAGTACAATTTTCAGAGCTGCAGAATTTCAGGATGAGGAGAGTGAAGAGGACTAATATTAGGAGCGTAGAGGCCCGGGAATAATTAACATGCTGGCGTCGCGACCACGGAGCCACTGAACCAGAGGCACAGCCCGATTCGCCAGCACCCGGTCATTTCACGTGTGGCTGAGCTGGTTAAAGTTCATCATCACGCCGCCATTTCTGCCGCCTCATTTCTAGTATGACTTGCTAAGCGGAGCGCAGGAGTGGAGGCAGAAGGGAACGTACTCACTGACCAACCCTACGCAGTACAAGGCAGTACAACACTCTCAGCGCAACGCCACACTTTAATTCCCTCACAACAGAACACGGAATTGCATCGAAGTACACAAAGAAAATGAATATGAGAGAAAAAAGGATAACCCGCCATTCACCTCTAGGGAGCACGAGACTATCCATCGAGACCATACAGCGATGACATTATATGACTGTGACACAATTTCCGTAGACTTATGTAGCGAGGCAGTTTGAAGAGCTCAGCAAGAAAGTAAAAATACGAAAAGTTTATGGGTCTGTATGCGTGTCTGGATCCGCCCGAAAAATCAAATCAATTGTTCCCTGCGCGCAAGATCCACCCTTCCTCAAAATTTGATTGGAATTCGTTGATAACATTTTGAGATATCTTACCAAGAGAGAGAGAGAGAGAGAGAGAGAGAGAGAGAGAGAGAGAGAGAGAGAGAGAGAGAGAGAGAGAAAACATAGAAAGAAATCTTGCCGGCAGACAGGCAGACAGGCAGACAGGCAGACAGCCACACAGACTGTAAAAACACAGACAGGTAAGGACAGCCAGACAAAAGCCACACACACACAAAGAAAATCTAACATTCGCCAGTTTTATTTTCGTCACCAAGATGAAACATGCAAATCGCTCGAGCTTTCTTTAACAGAGCGTGCGTACCAAAGGCGATAGAATCAAAGAAAAAAACATCAAGACTATACGGTTCCCTGGAGGCAAAAAGAAAAAAAAAAAAAAAAAATAGATATACAAATAAAAACCAACACCCTCACCATGTCCAGCTCATCCCGACCACCCCACCACCATACAAGGCTCTCCCACACCAACCCCACCAACATCCAACCCGACTCTACTACTGTATCATGCAGGAGAAACACGTGGATCCCTTAGGAGTATTTTTCTCTTCTTAAGGTCATCACACGACTGGTCTCCACAAGCTCCACTTTTTAGGACGCAAGAGGGCACTGTCTAGACTGGAGGCACTGAAGTGAGAGGAGAGGGAAGAGTGCATACGGGCGAGTGGTGAGGAGGGAGAAGAAAGAGAAGAAGAAACAGAACGTCACGTGCGACAAGTTGAAACGTGACACTGCACTGCATGAGAGAGAGAGAGAGAGAGAGAGAGAGAGAGAGAGAGAGAGAGAGAGAGAGAGAGAGAGAGAGAGAATTTCCTCCACGGGTACCCCTCTCCATACTAATTCAGGAAGAGACAGTGTGATAGTTGGACAACATAATGAATCTCTCTCTCTCTCTCTCTCTCTCTCTCTCTCTCTCTCTCTCTCTCTCTCTCTCTCTCAACGGAAAAATTACCATCTGATAGGGCCAAAACTTTCTCCTGTGAGAGAAACAAGAGAGAGAGAGAGAGAGAGAGAGAGAGAGAGAGAGAGAGAGAGAGAGAGAGAGAGAGAGAGAGAGAGAGAGAGAGAGAGAGAGAGAGAGAGAGAGAGAGAGAGAGAGAGAGAGAGAGAGAGAGAGAGAGAGAGAGATGGTATGCCTCGTCTCATCAACCAATCACCACCTTTCATTCCACCTACAGGAGTGACGTCAGAGCTCGCCGGCCAATCGGAGTCGGCGTGGCTGGCTGGAGCACGGTTCATTTGGCCTTCCACTCATTCATCACGATGGAAGTTGAAGCGTCATCAAAAAGGAAAGTATGAGTTCTCGGTAAACAGTAAATTTCCCCGTGGACGAAGCGCCTGCCTTTTGATGATCAGTTTCCCGGGCTTCTCCATGTGCCACGCTGCCTTTGTCGTGGTAGTGGTAGTAGTAGTAGTAGTAGTAGTAGTAGAAAGAGTGGTGGTTGTAGTAATAATAGTTTTAGTAGTAGTAGTAGTAGTAGTAGTAGTAGTAGTAGTAGTAGTAGTAGTAGTAGTAGTAGTAGTAGTAGTATGTATGTATGTATGTATGTATATGGATATTTATATCCGCTTTCCAATTATCGAAATAACTCTCAAAGCGCACACTTAAAAAATAAATTAATAAATTACTAAAAAGTGAAATAAAAACAAGAAGCAATAAGCAATTAAAATCAATAAAAATAATGAAGTCTAAAGAAAAATAAAAAATTCATGGCATGAGCCTGTCTAAAAAGATAAGTCTTGAAGTCATTTTTAAAAGAAGACAAGCTGTCTTTATTTCTAAAAGAAGTAGGTAGAGTATTAAAAAACTTAGCGCCACCAACAGAAAAGGCACGATCACCAAAAGAAGAGGACTTGCGCGACACTTCAAGAAGGCCCATTTCCGTAGTGCGCAACTGACGCAGGGAAACATAGGGAAACAACAATTCAGACATATATGAGGGAACCTTCATACACATAGTCTTATATATGATAACAGCTACTTTATACTCAACACGTTGTTTTATGGGAAGCCAGTGAAGGTGCTTCCAGGTAGAGATATTACTTGTTTGCAGAGGGTTCTTAACTCGGCTGCGCGTTTTGTGTCAGGTACCAGTCGGCGAGATCACATCACTCCGGTAGTAGTAGTAGTAGTAGTAGTAGTAGTAGTAGTAGTAGTAGTAGTAGTAGTAGTAGTAGTAGTAGTAGTAGTAGTAGTAGTAGCAGTAAGTCTTCATCATTTGTTATCTTGTCTTTTTTTTCTTCTTATTTTTCGTGTTGGTTCTCTTTCTTCACATTTTCTTGTTTGTCTTTGTCGTTAGTGCTGTTTTCTCATACGTCTTCGTGACCTACTCCTCGTCTTCACTGCTCTTTGTCTAAGTTGTTTGAGAGAGAGAGAGAGAGAGAGAGAGAGAGAGAGAGAGAGAGAGAGAGAGAGAGAGAGAGAGAGAGAGAGAGAGAGAGAGAGAGAGAGAGAGAGAGAGAGAGAGAGAGAGAGAGAGAGAGAGAGAGACATTGTTAAGCCGGAATCAACTGAAATATTATGACGTTGAATGAATAGTGAAAAGTTAGATCTCTCTCTATCACTCTCTCTCTCTCTCTCTCTCTCTCTCTCTCTCTCTCTCTCTCTCTCTCACCGCCGCCATGTGTCTGCGTCCCACAAAACGACCGAAAGAGATCAAGAAAACTCTCCACACGATTATCAACTCACACAACGTCTTTCTTCTAACACTGAGACCTCTTAAATCGCCCTCATTCTGCCTCCACTCCCCCCTTTCCATCCCATAATTAAGACAGGGAGGGAGGGAAGGCCGCATATCCACCGGTAATCATTCCCCTCCATTTGACCTCCATCTAGATAACTAAGTGGTGCAGCAACAATATATCACAGGCAAGGAGTGGTCGCCATTGTGTGGGTGTGTAAATACAGAGGAGATGGACGGCCACCCCTTGTTATTTATGTACCAAGGCTTACCAGTGACCGCCGGTACCTGGTAAAGGGTGATATTAGTGCGCCAATACCTTTGTGCATCGAGAATGATAAGTGAAATGATAAAGAAATGCTTGACAGTAGAGGAAATTCATGGTAAGTGTGTGTGTGTGTGTGTGTGTGTGTGCAATCCACCATGCACTCAAAACACAGCTATTTCAATCTACAATAATGGCAGCAAAACAATCGTACAGTAATGAGAATACAACATTTTTCTTGCTTTTTATTTATTATTCTCTTCTGATCCATTCCATTAAAACGCGTCAGGTGAGCGTGGCAGGTGTCGTGAGGCGTACCACCTGACACGCGTGGAGCTATTATCAGCCACTCCCAGGCGTGACGCGGTGTTGCTTCACGACCCCGCCAGCCAGGTACGTGTTGCTTGACTCACGGATTGAATGTCGCTCCTCTCACCGCTTCGATGCATAAGGGCTTACTGCCTAACGCACTACCTAGCTGCCTGTCTTACTGCTTGCCTGATTGACTGACTATACCTGACTGACTGACTATACCTGACCGACTGACTGACTGACTGATTGATGGTTTACAATAATTTGGTAAAGAGACAGAAGATGCTGAGGCAAATAGTGGTTAAAGTCAGAAGATTATGAGGTTTGATAGGCCTACGACCAAAAGACCTCAGAAAGTCTGCGCTAATGATAACTTCCTTTATGTAGGAGGACAATGGCGATGTGCAAGAAAAGTAAGACAAAAAAAAGATACACCAGGGAAATGGGAGGGGAGAGAGAGAGAGAGAGAGAGAGAGAGAGAGAGAGAGAGAGAGAGAGAGAGAGAGAGAGAGAGAGAGAGAGAGAGAGAGAGAGAGAGAGAGAGAGAGAGAGAGAGAGAGAGAGAGAATGAAAAGCAGATACATCACTCAGTCAGTCAGTTTACTTACACATAAAAATGACTACAAAGTTGCAATCCCAAAAGCCGCTACTGAAATGCTAGTAACACACATAATCTTGAATGCTGCGGTAAAATCTTCCCACGCTAAAAGTAAATGAACAACAATAAAGTTCAAAGATATAATTGAATAGTGAAACAGAAACATTATTCTGAGAGAAATGACAGAAAAAAAGAAGCCAGTCCTTCTCATTTCCATTACACTAAAACTTAGTAAAAGGTAAAAAAAAATCATTGCGTCTTTGTTCTACTTACATTAATTAGTTTCTGGACAGAATAACTGACAATTGAATGCCACAAAGCAGCAGGCGAGCAGTGGTTTGCCTCGTGTCTTTGATCTACTACATGCACCTGCTCAATTTTTCTCCATAATTTTTTTTTTCTTTCACTTTTTTTATTTTCATACTCAACGCACACATTTATAATTCACCCTTTAATGTACTGACGTTCACGGCAATAAAAG
>NC_059291.1:1327500-1372500 GCF_017591435.1 Portunus trituberculatus
CTTAAATGAAACCATAAAACACCAGGAATGAAGGACAAAAAAAAAAAAAAAAAAAAAACAGGTGGGAGTCTTCGCAGCAAAGTACCCGTTTTGTTATTCTGAGTAACGAATCACGCGGGGTAACGACCTCTTATTTTTTTTCTTCTTCTCGTGTAGCCTCCACCTCTTGCCCGTTCTCGCTGGGGTGATTCTCCGGGGCAGTGGGGCCAAGACGTGTGTGTGTGTGTGTGTGTGTGTGTGTGTGTGTGTGTGTGTGTGTGTGTGTGTGTGTGCATTCTACGTAACATATAAAACACGGGTTGCTTTTTATACCGTATGTTATTACCATGATGCACGTTTCTCTCTCTCTCTCTCTCTCTCGTCGTGAGTTATGGAGGCGTTAAGGGGACGATGGGGCAGCTTAACTGGTCCTCACAACGCATGAACACCTCGAAAAGTATTACCCTCGTCTCGCCTCGCTCTGCGCCCTCCTTGCCTGTCCGTAGCCGTGACCCTCCACCTCCTGCAGCAGTGGAGTCATTAGAAAGGCTGAGGGCTGCAGGAGGGCAAGCGTGGGTCTGAAGTGCAGGTTGGGGTTAGGTTCAGTTCTAGCGGCGCTTCCCCACCCCACACTGATCCTTCTCTCCTCAGGTGTCTTGAGGAAATGAACCCATTAGCCGGCGTTCCCCCCGAGTGGTCGTCAGGGCACTGTTATTATACGTCCAGGATCAGGTTGTGTCCGTGTGAGACCAAGCTGAGGCCAGGCTGAGCTCAGGCCCTGCGCTGGGTCAGTCCCCGAGAGGCCACAGTTAGCCCACCTCCATCAACCTCTTGCTTTCAAGGAGTTACTGCCAGATACACTCTACTAGGAACACTCACACGGGCGCACGAGCACAAGCATGCACGCACGCAAAACGCACAGACGCAAGCAAGACATACGCACACATACATACACACACACACACACACACACACACACACACACACACACACACACACACACACACACACACACACACACACACACACACACACACACACACACACACACACACACACACAGAAAAAAACTTCCCAAAATGAAAGAGAGCAACTAACTAGCCATTAGAACGCTACATGGGATCTGCCTAAAATTTAGAATGAAAATTGTACAACAGTAAGGTCTAAGAGCCCTCGCCACCCACCAAATACTCAAAACGTATACGTGGGAGGCAAGGACGAAGCTAGTGTGCCGTGAAACCTGGAAACCACTGGAGATACGTGAGTCGAGAGGGGTGGAGAGCAGGGACGGGGTGAAGAGGGGAGAAGGAGGGCGATGGGAGGCAGGAGACGGGAGGACAGGAGGAAATGTGGTTAGGGGCGTGGCGTGAGGAAGGAGTGAGAGGCCTGAAATGTGTGTGGCATGGCAGGAAATGGGAACAAGAGTGTGGAGAGTGGCGTGAGGGTGTACCGAGCTGTAATAGAAAGCAGGAAATCAGAGTAGATGGAGACAGCGAGAGGAAGGAAGGAAGTAAAAAAAGGAAGGGGGCGAGTAGGAGGAGGAGAAGGAGGAGGCGGAGGAAGAGGAGGAGGATATAAGTACAGTGAGGCGGAGGAAAAGAGAAGGGCGTAGGTTTGTTTTTTATTTTGTTAATGGGACTTCAAAAGGAATAATTCTAGGGCGAGGAGCGGCTCTCTTTGTGGGCGGCGGGATTGTCTGCCTCGTTCCGGATAAGCCAGAGTCGATTGAGTCCGTCCCCACCCGCTCCTCACGCCGCCGCTGCTCAGACAGACACACACACTCCACGTTCACTGTTGCCTGGTGGTGTGGTGGTGGTGTGCTGTGTGCTGGTGGCGGTAGTGTTTGCTTGGTGGTTGGTTGTGGTGGCGGCGTTGTCATGTTGTGTTGGTGGCGACGCGATGATTGACTGCTGGTGATGGGGGTAGTGATTAAGGCTCAGAACACTAACTCTATGTGGGAGAGAGAGAGAGAGAGAGAGAGAGAGAGAGAGAGAGAGAGAGAGAGAGAGAGAGAGAGAGAGAGAGAGAGAGAGAGAGAGAGAGAGAGAGAGAGAGAGAGAGAGAGAGAGAGAGAGAGAGAGAGAGAGAGAGAGAGAGAGAGAGAGAGAGAATGTGTGTGTGTGTGTGTGTGTGTGTGTGTGTGTGTGTGTGTGTGTGTGTGTGTGTGTGTGTGTGTGTGTGTGTGTGTGTGTGTGTGTAGTATACATTATTTCAATAATTTTGGGGTCAATAAGGAGGGAAACCAGTAATTAGACACCACTCCCAGAAAGTCAGAATGAAAGATTTTCACTTTTCTAAAATCTTCCGATCTAAAGTCACAATACTTCCTTTCTCTATACTAACATAAATAAGAATTAATTGCAATGTATCTTATTCCTCATTTTGAAAAACAAGGATGCTGTTTTGAGTGACAGTGTAGTACCTCTGGGTCGTGGAGCGTTAAGTGGCTGTTGACAGACGCGCAGACACACGTAAAGAACATGAAACATCGTTCCGTAACGTGGTCACTCCTTGTCAGCGGCAAATGTCAACAAAAGGGTCCGCCACACAGTACATTTCACACAACATGACACTCACCGACACACGCGATACGCGCTCAACAACACTTGACATTCCCTCTACACTGACCGTAAATTTAAACGAGTCTTGTATTTCAAGTCGAAGCCACACAGCGCCGCGTCATATTTCAAAATAAAGCTTAATGGAAAAACAATTTAATTCTGTATGTCTTTTTGAAAACGTTTTCATTTCTCTAGATGACTAATTTTTGGTAGCTGGGTCCGCATGAAAAAAACAACAACAACAACAACAGTGGGAGGGTGCGCTGCCTGCGTCTCCATGGTGTTGCGCCTTGTGTGGTTTAAATAAAGCTGTGAAAAATATACAGCAAAGAATTGTTGTCTTGACTGTCCATCCCCTTTACTGGGAGGGTGAGGGAAGAAACTAGATTGTGACACGCTGTGTGAATCTTGCGTATTCATCAAGTAAACTACAAAAAAATCCTTCCTCTTTCCCTGTAGAATAAATGTCCCGGAGCGATGCCGTTACTCTCCTGGTGTCACTCCACGGGACCTCACCTTGCCGGTTGGAGAGAGTGAAGTGGTACGGCAATACCAGCTGGTGCTGAAGGAAAAAATATAGAAACTAAAACCTATGAGGTGCATGACAGGTGTGACAAACGTGACAGGCATTCCTCTTCCCGCCGTCACCTCGCCAGTCCACCGTGCCACGCCGCGGGGATACCACTCGCCCTCACTCCCGCGACCCCCATTACCTGGCCTCCTATTGCCCATCAAACACTATCAGGGGCGCGTTAATCCACCAAACACCTATAAATGGGCAGTTCATCTTGTGTTAATGAGGTGATATGCATGACGCGTCGTGCTGTGTGAAGAATGCATGACGTACAAAGGAACACAAAGGACATACAAACGACACCCATTACGACGCTGTGTTGTGATACGCCGCACACTCTAATCTGCATACAAGGCCAATGATGAGCTGCCCAACACAGACCAGTTTACCGCTCCACCTTAATCATAGTGCTTAACCTCAACTTATCCTTCTGTACGTAGTTTTCTGATTACTTTCCCTTCACCACTGTCAATTTATCCTTCCCTTCATCACTGTCAATTTATCCTTTTCTACGCAGTCTTCTGATTACTTTCCCTTCACCACTGTCAACTCATCCTTCTCTTCATCACTGTCAATTTATCCTTCTCTGTGTAGTTCTCTGATTACTTTCTTTTCACCACTGTCAAACCTTCATTTACCTTTTCCTCGACGCTTGAAATAGTTCGCCGTCACTCACTCGGCTGGTGTTCCTCGTGTGATCTTCCGTCTGTACTCCAGCGTCTATTTCTCACTATCATTCCCTCAATACACTGTTTACCTCCCCTTATACAGATGAGTATGTCTCCTCTCACACCAAAATCTCTCTCTCTCTCTCTCTCTCTCTCTCTCTCTCTCTCTCTCTCTCTCTCTCTCTCTCTCTCTCTCTCTCTCTCTCTCTCTCTCTCTCTCTCTCTCTCTCTCTCTCTCACACACACACACATACTTTCCTTTCTCCCTTCCCACCCCTCCTTCAAAGTTACAACTCTCTCCCCTCCTCCGCCTTAACCTGCGCCCCTCGTCCCCTCCTTAACTTACTACAAGTCTTAAAGTTATGCCTCTAGGACTTTAAAGACTTCAATCATACATCCCACTTCTCGCCGTAGCCCCGATCAGACCCCACCATCCTCTCACCGACCCACCACACACAGCCAGACCCACCAGCCTCCTTCCCTCCTTTGCCGTGACACTCTTGGAGCAGGGAAGGGTAACAGTTCACAACCTCTCCTGCAGCAAAGGTTAACAAGAGTGGAGTTTTATATTCTTTTTTTACTCTCTATCCTTATTTTCAAGTTTCCCTTTCACTGTAGTTTGACGTTGCCTCAAGATTTAGTCTCCAGGAAGAGGAGGAGGAGGGAAGGAGGAGGAGGAGGAGGAGGAGGAAAGAGATGAGGAAGAGGAAAAGGAGGAGGAAGATGAAAAAAGAAGGAGAAGGAGAAGGAGGAGGAGAAAAGGAAGAAAAAGAAGAACAAAAGAAGTAAAACAGACGAAAAAAAAAAAGAACAAGAACAAGAACAAAAACAACAAGAAGAAAAAGAAGAAGAAGAAGAAGAAGAAGAAGAAGAAGAAGAAGAAAAAGAAGAGAAGGAGGAGGAGGAGGAGGAGGAGGAGGAGGAGGAGGAGGAGGAAGAGGAGAAGGACGAGGAGGAGAAGGAGGAGGAGGAGGAGGAAGAAGAGGAAGAGGAAGTTTTCTTCTATTAACTCTCTCTCTCTCTCTCTCTCTCTCTCTCTCTCTCTCTCTCTCTCTCTCTCTCACCTTCCCCCTTCACGGCTCATTTACCCCTCCTAGCAGCCAAACTCCCCGCCACTCTCCAGGTTACAGCCACCACTCTGTACAAGTCAATAGGGAATCAAAACCCGCAAAACATCTCACCGATATCTTAAACTTCTTCAGTATTGGGACCCATTTTTACCACGAGTTTTGGGAAAGATTAGACGATTTTACTTACACTAGGAAAGGTCTACGGAGGTCAGAAGATTAATAGCTAGAGTCTACACTATTTTAATCGTCCCTCCACGTTAGTTTCTGAAGCTGTATAAGAAGATAGTGAGCATTTTGAATAGGAAAACGTGTCATGGTATTGTAGGGAGTTACACAAAGAGTAAGCGTTGGTTTTGGGAATAAGTCGATTTAATGAGTGGTTTGGTGAAATAATTTTTCTTCTTTTACCTTGAAAGATTGCGTAAGGTTAATAGTTTAGAAATGTGAGGTTATAACATGTTTATAGTCTGTTTCTGTTTCTGTCTCTGTCTCTCTGTCTCTCTCTGTTTGTCTCTCTTCGTCTCTGTTTCTATCTCTATCCGTTTGCTTCTCTTTCTCTCTGTTTCTTTTTCTGTCTGTCTCTCTTACTCTGTCCCTCTCTCTCTCTCTCTCTCTCTCTCTCTCTCTCTCTCTCTCTCTCTCTTTCTCTGCTCTCCATCACTGTTATCATCTGACGTACACACAAGTCAGCGTCACCTCCTTCATTGTCTCTCTCTCTCTCTCTCTCTCTCTCTCTCTCTCTCTCTCTCTCTCTTCACAGCATTATTTTCTTGTTTTGCTTCAATCGCTCGCATCTTTTCCTTCTCTTCGTGGAATTGACTCCGTTCTTCTTTGTATTTTTCCTTCACTCTTATTATTTCTTTTTATTTCCTTGTGTATCATTTCCTGTTTTCATTTTGTTCCGTTTTCTTTTTCCATCCTCTCTCTCTCTCTCTCTCTCTCTCTCTCTCTCTCTCTCTCTCTCTCTCTCTCTCATTTTGTTTCCTTTCTTCTTATTGGTAACTTTTTTCTTCAATTTTCTATCTATGCACTTTTTTCTTTCTATTTATTTATTTCTGTCTCGCTTATTCCTTTATTTTTTCTTTCTTTCTCTCTTTTTTCTTTTCTTTCTTTTTTTCTCTCTTCCTTTCTTTCTTTCTTTCTTTCTTTCTTTTTCTTTCCGGTCTTTCTTTCTAAGCGTCTTTCTTCATATTTTCTTTTATTTAGTGTATTTTTATTTTTATTATCATATTTCGTTCTTGAGCAATGCATTTCCTTTACTAATTTTATTTTGCTTATCATATTCTATTTCCTTCACAAACTCAACATTTTCTTCTCTTCGTTCCGCTTTTCTGTTATTTCTTTTTTTTATTATTATTATTATTATTATTATTATCATTATTATTATTATTATTATTATTATCATTATTATTATTATTATTATTATGTAGTTTAAAATTTACACCTGTTTGTTTTTTACCTTTTAACATTTTTCTTGTTTAAAAACTGGCACGGAGGTCAACAATTTTTCCACGTCATTATGACATTATTCCTAATTTTTTGAGAACATTATTTTCAAGTCTCCAATCTCTCTCTCTCTCTCTCTCTCTCTCTCTCTCTCTCTCTCTCGCGCGCGCGCAATAGCAGCTGTGCCAGGAGACGCTATGTGCCACGTGTGTGTGTGTGTGTGTATGTTTCAGTGTTTGATCTGCTGCAGTCTCTGACGAGACAGCCAGATGTTACCCTACGGAACGAGCTCAGAGCTCATTATTTCCGATCTTCGGATAGGCCTGAGACCAGGCACACACCACACACCGGGACAACAAGGTCACAACTCCTCGATTTACATCCCGTACCTACTCAGTGCTAGGTGAACAGGGGCTACACGTGAAAGGAGACACACCCAAATATCTCCACCCGGCCGGGGAATCGAACCCCGGTTCTCTGGCTTGTGAAGCCAGCGCTCTAACCACTGAGCTACCGTGTGTGTGTGTGTGTGTGTGTGTGTGTGTGTGTGTGTGTGTGTGTGTGTGTGTGTGTGTGTGTGTGTGTGTGTGTGTGTGTGTGTGTGTGTGTGTGTGTGTGTGTGTGTGTGTGTGTGTGTGTGTGTGTGCATCACGTCTTTAACACTCGCCTGCGTCACCATTCGTCACCAGCTCTAAAGGGAGAGACTGGTGAGGCTCTCCATCCTGTCCTCACTTTTACATTCCCTTTCCCTGCCTGTCTAAAGCATTACTCCCCTCTATGCCAGTAACTCACCTGGATGCACTGGTTCCCTTCTACCTGTGTAATACTTTCTGACTGGCCTTTCAACTACCGCCTCGCCGCTGCCTAGCACAACAATACGTGCTACACTCTCTGACTTTGTGTTGCCCTTCTGCACTGCGGTCAGAGGTGAAGTGGCTGGCTTGCTCCACTCACTATCAACCTGTTCTGTGTTTTACTTCATCTTTAGCATTTGATCTTTCGGTAGTCAGATTTATTTTTTTTAAGATTGTGACCAGATTTCAAGGATTAACGATGTAGCAATTTGAGTGCCTTTATTTTTTTCTTTTCGTTTATTTATGCAAGTTTATAATCTTTTATGATGGTGTTGAGTTTTGATTAAGGGAAGGCACAGAATACACTATGGAGGTGAATGTGGTGCATGTATCACTCCAATGTTGAGTTTGTGAGCCATATTTGTTTCATCGGTGTGATCAGAATCTATAGAGGTGCTCTTTTCTTTTGGTCATTAAGTGCACCTCTAGTTTGTTTTCTTCTCACTTTGTTATTTTTTGTTTGAGTAGCAACTTATTTAATTACTTGAAGTTTCTATCTCATTACAGTTTCCAGTTCTCCGTGATCAGAAATATTTAAGGAAGGGATTGCAAAACTCACACAGCATTGAACTGGTCGAAGAGATTGTGTTATTCAATCTTTTTTTATATTTATCTTTTACAAAACTAACAATTAATTTTCTTTTCTTTTCTACCCGCAGAGAAAATATCTTTACACACTGGAAAAAAAAGGAAATGAAAAAAATGTAAGAGTTTCAATAAAGTCGTATAAAATAACACCCACTATACCTCTACTGCTGTACCTGTAACACTTCTTCCCTTACCTGGCGTCTTCCTTAACTCAACAATCAAAGCTCACCACAGATAGAAACACCTACCACACGTGTTACCGCTTCTCTACCCCGTCACTTGTCTAGAAAGCAATTACCTTTCCTTTCTACAAACCACGAGATCTCTGGAAGTCTTTAGTCTTCTACGCAAGCAATACTGTGTCCTTAAGGAGTAGAGTTAGCAAGTGCAGCGCGATGTGTACCACGAAGTAACCAACAATGCAGCGTCTTCTGTGTGCCAGTGAGGACAAAAAGAGTCTCCGCGCGCCACACTTGTATTGGTTTTGGCTTTTCGGTGTTGAAACTGCATTTTTCCTTTCAACAACTCCACTCACTCAGCACACTTTTCATGGCAGAGAGAGAGAGAGAGAGAGAGAGAGAGAGAGAGAGAGAGAGAGAGAGAGAGAGAGAGAGAGAGAGAGAGAGAGAGAGAGAGAGAGAGAGAGAGAGAGAGAGAGAGAGAGAGAGAGAGAGAGAGAGAGAGAGAGAGAGAGAGAGAGAGAATTAAAGAGACTCAAAAACACCTGAAAGCAAATTACACTCTTCCCTCCAAAAAATAAATAAATAAATAAACTGTAACAAAATCAAATAAAAAAGTAAAAAAAAAAAGAAGTTAAATAAAGAGAGAGAAAAAAAAAGGAGACTATGTATCGAAGAAACTCAATCAAAATTTTACTTCCATTTCCTGTCAGCGAGGATTTCATGGAAGAAGGTAAATTTTAATGAAAAAAAAAAGAACAGTACTAAAAAATCAAAGCTCTCCCTACAAATTGCTTTCCAGTACATGAAAATTTGATGTTGAGAATTGTGTGTGTGTGTGTGTGTGTGTGTGTGTGTGTGTGTGTGTGTGTGTGTGTGTGTGTGTGTGTGTGTGTGTGTGTGTGTGTGTGTGAGAATGCAATTACGAAACAAAACACAAGAAGTAAGAATAAAAAAAATATTTCAAATATAACAAAAGAAAAAAAAAAATATATATACATAATCCACAAAAAAAAAATCACATAAGCTAGATTACAAACCAACAGTGAAAAAGAAAAGAACAGACAACAAAACCAACAACAATAACAAACGTCAACAACAATAACAGCGACAACAAGAACGACAAATAGAATAGACAACAAAAATAACATCAATAACAACTATCAACAACAATAACAGCGAACAAATAACAGCGACAATAGAGACAGCAATAACCTTAATAGCAGTAGCAACAAAGCACTCCTGAGCTTCCTGTACGATACTCCACGCGCAAGGCTTCAACATTTTTAATACTGAATCGCCTTGTATTTTTAGCGCGTGTGATAGCGTGACGAAACTCCCAGAGAACTTGAGAGCAAATATCCGTAAAGAAGTGGACTCAAAGTTTGGTTTGCAGCGCCGCCCTCGCTCTCGTGTTGCGGCGCAGGATGGGAAAGAGGGGAAAGTGGGGCAGGTTCTGGTGGTGGTGGTGGTGGTGGGAAGAGAGGCAAGGCAGGAAAGGATGGGAGAACCTCTCGAGTTTTCCATTTATCATCGGAGACACACACACACACTGACTCACACACACACACACACACACACACACACACACACACACACACACACACACACACACGGCCCGGTAGCTCAGTGGTTAGAGCGCTGGCTTCACAAGCCAGAGGACCGGGGTTCGATTCTCCGACCGGGTGGAGATATTTGGGTGTGTCTCCTTTCACGTGTAGCCCCTGTTCACCTAGCAGTGAGTAGGTACGGGATGTAAATCGAGGAGTTGTGACCTTGTTGTCCCGGTGTGTGGTGTGTGCCTGGCTGTCTCGTCAGAGACTGCAGCAGATCAAACAGTGAATTACACACACACACACACACACACACACACACACACACACACACACACACACACACACACACACACACACACACACACAGGCGTACGCATGTAAAAAATTATAAATAAATAGATAAATGCTGCTGCTGCTGCTACAACTACTACTACTACTGCTACTACTACTGCTACTATCACTACTACTATTACTATTATTACTACTTCTATTACTACTACTACTACTACTACTACTACTACTACTACTGCTATTACCACTACTATTATTACTACTTCTATTATTACTACTACTACTACTACTACTACTACTACTACTACTACTACTACTACTATCACTACTACTATTACTATTATTATTACTTCTATTATTACTACTGCTTCTTCTACTACTACTAGATACTACTACTACTACTAATAATAATACTACTACTCCTACTCGTCCTCGTCCTCCTACTACTACTACTACAACTACTCCTAACACTCCTACTCCTACTCCTACTACTACTACTACTATAATAACAGTACCTAACAATTTGCATGATAAAGGCGCGTTAATTTAAGAGTTTTGTCCTGCCGTGAATGGATTAATCAAACCCACGTGTAAACTAAAAGAAAACGTGATACGAGCTACATTTTTAAAACCCAGTTAATTACGTAAAGCAGCAGTTATTTATTATCTGCCCATGTGTCTTCCTTATGGAGGGGGGAAGGTGTAGGGAGGACCACTTGGGAGATAGGGTTTCAGGGAGAGTCACCTAGGGGTACAAAAGAGGTCACGGGAGGCTCACGGAAGGATGTTAAAGGGATACATGAAATTACCTATGAGTGTAAAAGATTAGATGACTTAATTAAAAGTATATAAAAGGTAAGCGGAACACTATTCAAGGTTTAGTGCTTAGATACAGACCACTTAAGTATTCTGTGAAGTTATATAGGTACAGACCACGTTAGGGTGTCAAGAATGAAGGGAAATGTAAATGAATAGTATAGATGTTTAGGGAGTGACCAAATAAAAGGACAAACAAGGGATATAAGAAAAAAAATGAAGACAACAAGGATATCAAGAAAGTAAATGAACACAACTTAAAGACATAAAAAAAATAATGAAGACAATTTAAGGATATAAAGAAAATAAATGAAGACAACTTAAGGATATCAAGAAAATAAATGAAGACAACTTAAGGATATAAGAAGTAAAATGAGACAATTTAATGATATAAAGAAAAATAAAGTATATAAAGGGCAGAGAAACACAATTTAAGCGTGCAAAGGGTTAGGGGAAGACAACTGAATGATATACAAAGGTTAGGGAGAGGCCGTTTAAGAAAATACATTGTAAAGGCAAGGAAATAAATTGTCAGAGATACACCAGATGGATGATAAAGAGCCAAGGAAAAGACATCATGGTAATAAACAGGTACTTGACGAGAATGCAGGTTTAATTAAGGGACGATCTGCCTCTTTCTGCACCTACCCCTCCCACCATTCCCACCTGTCTTATTAATTATCTCCAAGGCCAGCAGAGGAGGCGAGACAGGGACGAACGAGTGTTTGTGAGGGGCACGTCAAGCCACATGTGTTGACGAGCTGAGACTCCCTGCCAATAACCTGAGTACCTTCCTGGAAGTCGCCACAACACCGTGGGGAGTAAACACCGTCCTACTATGAACTTCCTTTCACCCTTTCATCATCCTCAGATCTTGACGTCTTTGGAGCAACATAAATCTCTCTCTCTCTCTCTCTCTCTCTCTCTCTCTCTCTCTCTCTCCCGTCTCCTTTAGTATGATACACCGTGAGCAGCTTCAGTGGGCAGAATGTGCGCGCCTCACCTGTCACCAACAGGAGAGCCGCGCTGAGTGGCGGAGACTAACACACATGATTCAGACAGATGGACGGACACGTAACTCATGAATGTAACAGAACGGATCACAGGAGATGACATGGTCTATATTTTTCTGGTTCAATTCATGAATCACTGGTAGTCAGCTGTATGTGGAAAAAACAGAACTGAAGAAGAACAGGATTGACGCGTGAACGAATAGGAACAGGATAGAACTGTGAAGGAAAAGGAGAGGTGGCCAAATGATCTTTACAGTGATCCCTCGAGGCCATCGAAACATTTTTTTTTTCTAAACGACCACGCGTGTCATGCCATGGTCAGGTGAAAGCAGCGATCTAGTTTGCTGCCTGGGCGGACAGGGCGAGGACACAGGTGCCGCTGACAGCTCCCCGCGAGACTTGCCGGACCCGATCCGTCCGAGCTTGAAATACATTGTGGCGAGCGAGCTTCCGGCTTTACACAGGCAAATGTGTTAGAGATTTCTCGGAGAGTGGGACGCGTACCTGGCTGCTGTAGCGAAATCGAGTGTAGCTCAGTACTATGCTGGGAAACTGACGATCTCATGATGGGAACGAAAACTACATATGCAGAAAATAAAATAGACTGATTGCTTTATTTCTTTTTCTTCGTAAACAAAAAAAAAAAAAAAAAAATGCTTTCCGGGACTCTGAGTGGATATCTGACTGCTACACCGGCGTAACGGGAACCTACTGCTGAGAGTACGACAAGGTTTTTATTAGATTTGGAAAGGTAAATAAAAATATGATTATTGAGTTATGTCCCCGTAATTTTATACTCCTACGGCCAGGATACAGTACAAAGAGAGCGATGGCATTGCCGGTGAGTGAGGGATATAAATGCCACGCCACAAAGAGGGAAATATGCTCCATTCAATATACTTAACGTGTATATTCTATTGTACTGAGTATTGCTTTTGTAAGAAAACAGAATTGTGGTTTTCTCTGTGTTAAAAGATACATTGTGTGTGTGTGTGTGTGTGTGTGTTTCACTGTTTGATCTGCTGCAGTCTGTGACGAGACAGCCAGACGTTACCCTACGGAACGAGCTCAGAGCTCATTATTTCCGATCTTCGGATAGGCCTGAGACCAGGCACACACCACACACTGGGACAACAAGGTCACAACTCCTCGATTTACATCCCGTACCTACTCACTGCTAGGTGAACAGGGGCTACACGTGAAAGGAGACACACCCAAATATCTACACCCGGCCGGGGAATCGAACCCCGGTCCTCTGGCTTGTGAAGCCAGCGCTCTAACCACTGAGCTACCGGGCGTGTGTGTGTGTGTGTGTGTGTGTGTGTGGGCCCTAATATGGGTACCACTATAAATAAAACTGCCCGCTCCACTAATGGGTGGAAGCTGAACGGCGCTTCTTATACTCTTCAAGTAAAACCTAAAGGCGTTATAAGCCACAACATAAATAAAAAAAAAAGAGTGGTAGTGGTAATAATGGTAGTAGTTACATTAGTAGTAAAAGTAATGGTAGTGGTATCAGTGGTAGTGGTAGATGTGATGGTGGTGGTGGTGGTGGTGGTGGTGGTGGTATACCAGGAGCAGTAACGGTAAAGGTGGTGGCAATTCTCCATCGTGGACAGAAAGACACAAATGAGCCAGAGTAGCAAGAGCGGTGACTAAAAAACTAAATAAAAAGAGAAAAATTACTGAAAATGCTCGAAAAAAATAAGGATGATAGCCACAGTGAAGGAGCATTACGAGAACTTTCCATAGGTGTGTGTGTGTGTGTGTGTGTGTGTGTGTGTGTGTGTGTGTGTGTGTGTGTGTGTGTGTGTAAGAGCGCTCTTTCCTAACTCCCACACACTTATGAAAAACACCAACTTATTCACACAAAAGGCCAATCGTGTCAAGACAGCGAGAAAAAGAAAAAGACACAAACATCCCTGTCACGATTAAGTTCATTCTCGTCACGCCGCGCCCGCCTGACCTAACCTGGCCGTGGGGAAGATCACGTTCATCTGACCCGAAACAAAGGTCAGGGTCACGTGCGGCGCGGCTGAACGGGCAGGTGTGAGGGTCAAATTTGGTGCTAATGAGAATCCGATGAACCAGCGCTAATTGGCCGATACTAATTAACCACGGGGATCAGGTATACGTTGCTTTGCGCCGCTATATATACCTTTGTCTCACCTGAACACACACACACACACACACACACACACACACACACACACACACACACACACACACACACACACACACGCACACACATACGTACAGACAGCATGAGGACTCCCACCATCACCATTGCAACAAAATGAAAAAAAATAAAGAGTAAAGTGTTCTGTAGATACGTTTCACCTTTCATTTATTCTTTTATCGTTAGAAACACCTCTTTCTCCTCCTCGTCCTCCTTGTCCTCCTCTTCCTCCTCCTCCTCCTCCTTTTTCCTTCTATCCTTGTCTCTCTCCTTTTCTTCAAAGCATCCATGAGTCCGTGGGCAGTTCACCTCTCCTTTTACGATTTGTATTCTTATATTTCTACATTTCATAAAAGTAGATATAAAAGTTATGAGAGCGAGTAGCGAGGTGGTGGCGCCAGGAGAAAGACAGCAGGAAAAGTAATAAATAATGGATGAATGCTAAGTGAATAAATAAACGAAACAAAATGTCCTCCTGATTGTTGTAACGTTAGGAAATTTGAAATATCCTGAAAATTTCCACAGATTTTTTTTCTTTTTTTCATGATTTCCTTGGGTACCTCTGGCCCGGAGGCGTGCAAGTCCGAAAAATGTGGCGTGCAGTCCCGCTAAATGCTGCCAGAAAGAAAACGAAAAAGAGAGATAAAAAAAGAACAAAGCTTGACTGCAAAGAAATAAGAAAAGAGTGAGAGGCAATTTGTTTCACGAGCTTAGCCAGATCCTCTCCCGTACAAAGAGTTTCAAATCGTTGCCGGCGTGGAGGAACAAGAGTAAAGCAACGCATCCTGCAATTTTCCGCCCTAACAGCCATAAAAACACCAATAAAAAGAAAACACGTACATGTAACTTTTTGACTTCATGCGCGAGCAGAGCACAAGTCGCCGCAGCCCAGAGCATAGCCAGACCACCCACACCATCCACAGCGACACTCTACCACATTTAAGAGTGCTTAGTGGTGCCTGGTCACTCGCTTCATGCTGGCCAAGAGTCGCCAAAGATGTGACCTGGTTCCACGCCGAGTGAGGACAGCGGAAGCAACCCACACTAGCACTCCATCTAGTTCCCCGGCGTGTCTAATGGTTAGATCACCCGCCTCATACTGGCAAAGAGACACTGGGGTCCATGTTCTGCTTCTGTGCTGCGGAAAGAGTGGCGCTGAAAATGTGGCGGGTAAAGCAGGACAGACTGGGAAAGGCTAAGTTGGTGTGCCCAGCGAAGTGAATTTAATCTTAGCTACAGCAACAGAGCGCAAAGCAACAATAATATTACAACAATGTTTGCTAACTACTGCTTCGAGCATCCCTTGCACACAGCGAGCGTGACATAGAATTGGCATATCGTTCAGGAGTTAAAAGTAAGAGTAATACACACACACGAACACACACACACACACACACACACACACACACACACACATATACACTGACTCACTCTCTCTCTCTCTTTCTCTCTCTCTCTCATCTCTCTCTCTCTCTCTCTCTCTCTCTCTCTCTCTCTCTCTCTCTCTCTCTCTCTCTCTCTCTCTCTCTCTCTCTCTCTCTCTCTCTCTCTCTCTCTCTCTCTCTCTCTCTCATGCACGGACACAGATCCAAAGGCAGTCAAAGCAAAGTGGAGGCTATCAAATATATAAATCCCCTGATTCAATGATTCCCTTCACTCACTCACTCACGTCGCCGCCCCTGCAATCCCACCTGTTAACCTTTGACACCTTCACTCGTGGTCTCATGCGGCGCACATCTAACCACTATTCACTATTAACTGCTGTATTATTAATGTTACTGCTCTCATAATTAGTCACTTATCCTTTTCAATCCTCTCTCTCTCCCTCCTCTCAGTGTATGTGTGTGTGTGTGTGTGTGTGTGTGTGTGTGTGTGTGTGTGTGTGTGCAGATTACTCACGTCACGCTGCTCTATACACACTAATTAGCTCCCATCATCTCTATCTTCATGTGGTTTCCCTCACCACGCCTGCCAGTTACTCCACATCATGCAGAGGGAAATGTTCTATATCGCATTAGTACGAATACAGATATTTCTTTCTGTTATTTTCCTAATTTAGTGTTAGTGTGGTTCATGTAATTGTAATATTTGATTTTCTCTTCAGGATAATATATATGACTGTCCATACTTCAAGGTAGCAGTGTTCATTGCTTAAGCTTCACCTCCTCTTGTATGACAGTCCTCTTGTTTCACTTTCATCAAAGTTAACCGTACACTTGATATCAGATGTGTGAATAATTTCTGCGCTCTTTATCTAACACCGCCTTCAAACTTCTCATGTCACAAACGCACGCACCACTTAGACCATCCTTGAACACTTACCTCTTCTGTAAAGTGAAGGAACAAGGGGAGTCAGTCTCACGTCACCTGCACTGCGCTGTGTAACTAACAACGGACGAGGGAGACAAGGACGCCCTGTCACGTCTGTTTGTTACTGTTACTATTATGACCGACACTGCTGCGATAAGGAGAGAGAGAGAGAGAGAGAGAGAGAGAGAGAGAGAGAGAGAGAGAGAGAGAGAGAGAGAGAGAGAGAGAGAGAGAGAGAGGAGAGAGAGAGAGAGAGAGAGAGAGAGAGAGAGAGAGAGAGAGAGAGAGAGAGAGAGAGAAGGGCAGAAAGACATATTCGCACAAACAGGAAGCTAAAAAGAGAATGTAACAATATAACCATGAACAAGAATTGCAATAAAAGAGAAACACATTTACAAAGTCATACATAAATACATGTATACCAACCATCACACACACACACACACACACACACACACACACACACACACACACACACACACACACACACACACACACACACACACACAGTTTAAAAGAGGATGTCAAATAAAAGGGCTATCAGCAATTTCCAAACAAAGAATACAACTGTAGATTGCTATTCCATTGACATGATCCTCCTTCTCCTCCTCCTTCTCGTCATTCTTCTCCTCCTCTTTCTCCTCTTCTTACACCTCCTTCTCTTACTTCTCCTTCACCGAACTCCTTCATTAAAACCCTTCTCTTCTCCTTCTCCTCTTCTTCTTTCTCCTCCTCCTCCTCCTCCTCTCCCTCCTCTTCCTTCTCCGTCTCCTCTTCCCTTCCCCTTCAGACATAAGAAAAAAAGTGAAAAAAAAAGTCGTGATCAAACCTTTCCAGGAACCCTGCCACCTGACATCACATCAAATATTTGCATACGATCAGTCCACAGGCGCCTCCCTTCCTCCCTTTCTTCCTTCCACTACCACCGCTACCACCACTACCAGCACCACCACCCCCACCACCGACTGCCGCTGCTGGTGCTCCTCTTCACAATATCACTGTACATTCTCGCAGTCTCGCAATACCACCACTACCACCACTGCCACCACGCACCGCACCTTCCATTCCATTTCCTCTTCTCTCGGTACATGCACTCTACCCTACGTCTCTCCTCCCCCAGTCATGCCGCCCCGCCACATTCCTCCTTTCCCCGCCACTCAACACTCAAACCCCTCTGCGCTTTACCTCTTTCCTCTCTCGACTTCATTCCAGCCGCGTCTGTTGCCCACTGGAACGAACTTGAAGCTCCAGCCAATGTTCAGTTCGAAATGTATAAATTGTTCCAAAGTCCCAATTAGATGAAATGTTTCTAGTGGAGTTATTCATTGCCTTTTACTTTTGTTAGTGTTTTGTAATATTGGAAGGAAGGGGTGTTGGAAAGAGAAAAGACATATACCAGTATAGCTGAATTAATTAGAGACTTTAAGGGGGACACTGCGTTTCTGCCACCCAACCTACGCCAGTCTGCCATGCCTCTCCTCGCCGCGTCTCACCTTCCCCCTACAGGTGACTCCGAAACTCGAGCCGCTCAACTACTACACACCTGATATCTGACCTGTTTCACCAACGCGCGGCGACTTGCCATTCTCCACACCTTACAAAATCCACAGACACACCCTCCCATTATTGCCATGTATAGATAGAATGTTTGAGCACGCTAGTACAAAATATATGAGTACAATAATGAAAAGGTCAGTACAGTAAGAAGATTCTCGCTATCCACACACCAACCGAGAAAAGAAGTGACGCAGTAGAAATATTTGAACAGTGGATATAAAAACGAGGAGCCAGAGAACAAAAAAAAAAAAAAAAAAAAAAAATAGTCTACTGAAATTGACCATAAGCTAATATACATTCAAAATATGAGTAAAAAGTTAAACAGTGGAGTTGTGGGTGAGAAGAACCTAAGAAAGAACATTGTAGACGCAGTGGATGCATAAGACAATTTTAAAAGGAGATAAAGAAAAGGAATAAAGAAAAACATATAAAAGTTGATCTGCTGAACGTCAAGGGGCTGGAGGAGGAGGAGGAGGAGGAGGAGGAGGAGGAGGAGGAGGAGGAGGAGGAGGAGGAGGAGGAGGAGGAGGAGGAGGAGGAGGAGAAGGAGAAGGAGAAGGAGAAGGAGAAGGAGAAGGAGAAGAAGGAGAAGGAGAAGGAGAAAGAGGAGGAGGAGGAACACTAAAATTTTAATGAAACAATGACAAAACTAAGTTAACAAATAAAATACCATCGGAGAGAGAGAGAGAGAGAGAGAGAGAGAGAGAGAGAGAGAGAGAGAGAGAGAGAGAGAGAGAGAGAGAGAGAGAGTGTCCGTGTAACTTTGGGATCATTAATATTGTTTTTTTTCGCAGGGCGGGAATGAGTATCGGTGTCGGAAGGGCCGGACTGGATGGAACCTGTCGGGTGTCGAGTGTCAGATGGCTGGTATCGGGCGGGTTATTCTGGACCTCGCACCGACACCCGACACCCACACAGTTATCACCGCTGGGGAGAAAGAAGGTGGTGGAGAGAGAGAGAGAGAGAGAGAGAGAGAGAGAGAGAGAGAGAGAGAGAGAGAGAGAGAGAGAGAGAGAGAGAGAGAGAGAGAGAGAGAGAGAGAGAGAGAGAGAGAGAGAGAGAGAGAGAGAGAGAGAGAGAGAGAGAGAGAGAGAGAGTACTAAAGACACTAGGGTTGACAAAAGATACTAAACACCAAAATGAAAAAAAGAAAAAAATATGAAAAAAGGGGAAAAAAAATAGGAGGAGAGAGAGAGGGAAGGAGAGAGAGGGGAAGAGCACAATAGGGATGTACAAGATGTCGCCTCGTTTATATCATCTGGAGAATGTATTACCTCTTCTTAGCAATTCGTTTAACTCCCTTCCACTTTCCTTCGCTCCCTCCATCCCTCCCGTTCACCCCTCTTGTCTCCCTCAGGACAAGAGATACACTTCCCTTGGACTGAAAGGAAGGGAGCACAGGGAAGAGGGAGGAAGGGAAGATCTGATGCTAAAAGGGGGTGGAATAAGGTCCTCTGGGTTCCACTCGATCCTCTCTTTACTGATGACAAGCTGATTTAATTTTCCACCAGACAGAATCTTGTTGAGTTCATTCCTCCGCGCTGAACTTCCTGCGTTGAACCTGAACCGAAAGGAGGAACAGAAGGCGCGGAAGAAAAACTAAGGAAGGAGCAAAACTGTAGAAGGATGACGAATGAGGAGGGAAAGGTGAATGAGAAGGGTGTTAAGAGCAGTTAGAGGAAGAGGAAAGGTTGATGCTGAGATAATGAGATAAGAATTTTGGTGACTGAGAAAATAAAAAGAAGGAAAACTGAAGGAAAGAATTAATGTAAAGTTTTTATTTTAGTTTAGGTAAAGAAAAAAAGACACAGGAAAAGAAGAAGAGATTATAATATGTCAAGAAGAATTATGAAAAGGTGAATGAGAAAGGTGTTAAGAGGAGTTAGAGGAAGAGGGAAAGGTTGATGCTGCGCGAAACAGGCGAGGGGAAGGAAGGAAGGGTTGAGGAGGGAGAGAGTAAGTACACAAATGATCCAAAAGTTAAGGTGTTGTAGAATGTTAATGTGAAGGGGAGGCAGCAGCGCCAGGGGAGGGCGATAAATTGCATTAAATTTTCTCTCAGTCTTAACACGCCTTTGAGAGAGAGAGAGAGAGAGAGAGAGAGAGAGAGAGAGAGAGAGAGAGAGAGAGAGAGAGAGAGAGAGAGAGAGAGAGAGAGAGAGAGAGAGAGAGAGAGAGAGAGAGAGAGAGAGAGAGAGAGAGAGAGAGAGAGAGAGAGAGAGAGAGAGAGAGAGAGAGAGAGAGAGAGCTAATAGCCACTTTCTTGGAAGACATTCTCTCATTACGTCCTTCCCTGGCAGGATAGAGCCTCCCTCCCCGCCTCCTGCGTCCTTATCTCCCTGCAAGACAGCCTCAGACTCCTCCTCTCCCTCTCTCTTCCTCACAGAGACGCCCACGTCGCCGCTTCCACAAGACAGGAGCATTTAGGACGATTATCCCGTGTTTTTCTTGACCTGGAACACACATTTTTAATTTCTTTACTCCAGGTTGGTGAAATTAAAGGAAAATCCCTCATGACCTTCTTTTTTTTTCATCTTGTGCTGGTAACACTGAGAGAAAGCGTGTCTCAGGTGCGATAAGATCTGGTAACACTGCTGTCGTCTTTTCCAAAATGGCACGCGTGGCGACACAATCGGGCGCCGTCTGCCTTGCGCCGCTGCTGTTCGGGTGTCGATGTTGGATAAATAATGTATATATGCTTTTCTCATTTCCCATTCTAAAGTTCCCATTCTTATGCCTACTCTCGCTCGGCCCTACCTCTCCTCACCTGCCTCCTCCTACGCCCTCCCTTGATCAGCCCTCATCTTCCTCCTCTCTCTACCTCCTCCTCCTTAGACTACCCGAGCTCAACCATCACTGCCCTCTCCTCCCTCTACTCTTTCTCCTCCTCGTTCGTACTTTTCATCTTTCTGCCTCTCCCTCCAACTGCCAGATTTGAACCTGAAAGAGAAAGTAGCGCCGAGACAGCTTCCCTCCATCACACATTATCATTGGGACTCAGGACTCGGGGGTGCCATACTTCTCGACTGTCCTGGTGAGAGAAAGAGAGGGAAAGGCGAAGGGGCGAAGGGCGAGGGGCGAGAGATGAGAGACGAGTAGCTATAAGAGGGAAGTACTGGGAGTCTTTGTGTCCAGAGCAAGGATGGCGTTGGTTCGTTGGTTTAGTTGTGGCCAGTAGGTGAGTGACAGGCAGTACTCATCCACACTGTGTTTAGCGTTTTGACTTGATATGTACGTGAGCTTCTATATTTCATTGGGTAGCTTTTGTAAGGGTATTATAAGTAGACTGAAGGATTACTGAGCGAAAGACGATAAATGCAGTCAAGTAAGTTTGTCAGGTTGGTCCATGGTGGTGTTTGTTCAGTGTTCCTCTCTACTCGCTGGTTTAGGAGTGAGTTTTATCTTAGCGCTCGGTATTATTTTGCTGGTGGAAGTACCGTCTTAAAAGAGCCTCAAACGACGTCATGTTACATAATTCCTAACGTCCAATGTACTCACACTCGCCACTTTTAATACCATTTCTTCTTTTAATCTTCGATATCAACTATTTAAGAGTGTTCAAACTTATTTCCCAAACGATTTAATATCAAAGTGATTCAAAAGTAGGCGTGAATCACAGCGACACCAAACCTGCGAGTGGATAAGCGAGAATTCAGGATTAAAGATAAGAGAGGATATAGTGCCGCCGTCTGCCTCGACAGTATCGTTTCGTATAACTTCGGAAACTGCCGCGTCTCGGCATCTATGATTCATCCCAAAACCTTGCCATGTAAGATATTTTTTTTCTTTTTTTTCATTTACAAATTTATCCTTTTTAGGTCGAGTTTCGTCTCCGAGCAGGAAAATAAATTAAAACTGCATGCGCTGTTTAAATATTGCTCATCTAACATTTTATTCAAGAAAAACGAAAAATTGTTAGGATTACCACTTTTCCTGTCTCTCTCTCCTTTTCAAATTTTGTCCTGGTACCGCTGACACCAGCAATATGTTCTGGTGTGATTGAAGAGAAACACCGGGGAAACTTCCTGTGTTTATTGTAGGATACAAAATGTACTGGAGGCTTGGTAGCTTGGTAGCGAGCGGCCGTGGAAAGGCTTGAGAAGTAGCCGGCGACGAGAGAGAGACTTGTAGTTATTAGTGGCTAGATGGAGCTTGTAGCAAGCGTGATGATGTATAATTACAGTCTACACACTGGAGTGTGACTGTAGACAGTAGACTGTAGAACTAGACTGGCTGTGCAGGACAGGAGGACTAGTCAAAGAAGGCAAGCGGATTGCCAAACAGAGCGTGAGCCTGTTCCTTAAGCTGCGTTAGGAACGAGACTGAGCGTGGCGTCCCTTGGGGTAGCGGAGCAATACACAGCCCCAGTACACTATATACAGAACATTACATTACTCCGCGTTAAAAGTAGTCTGTCTATGATAATTTTTAAATGCACGATGTGTGTGTGTGTGTGTGTGTGTGTGTGTGTGTGTAGAGCAAATATGCAAAAGCCACATAAATTTCTAGCAATGATCCCATCAGACAAAAAAATCTAATACAAATAAATATTCATCATAAGTATTACATATCTATAATTACTGCCATTATTTTTGGTAATTCGATGTGAAAAAAAAATATATATACTGAATAAGTTTCTCACTATTATTACACCTTCGATACAAAGCCGAGTTAGATACGCTAAAGTTATTACGATTCGCCGCATGGAAATATACACAGAAATTAGATTAGCTTCAATAAATCACAGGGAAAAAAAGGGATGCGGCGCTAAGCTTTATGGGAACAAGTAAGAAGTGCAAATAAATAAGTACATACAAAGAGAGTAATAAAATCTCGGCAGGAATTGCAGGAATCGAATGCCGAGAGACAAGAATAGCGCACTCTAATGAGACCAGGGTACACACACACACACACACACACACACACACACACACACACACACACACACACACACACACACACAAACAAACAGGCATGAAAAATAGGTGCAGCAATTAGGAGGTACTGGCGTGTTGAAGGAAAGTTCGACACACACACACACACACACACACACACACACACACACAATGGGTGCCTGAGAGAGAGAGAGAGAGAGAGAGAGAGAGAGAGAGAGAGAGAGAGAGAGAGAGAGAGAGAGAGAGAGAGAGAGAGAGCACTGAAACTTCACACACGCGCCTGTTTTTTGCACACCCCTACCCGCCCCCCACACACACACACACCTAGTGGCAATAAATCTGCTGTCCTCCCCTGTAACCCAGTGACCCCAGGCTTCCCTCTTTGGCTCACGATTATCGCGGCACGTAATGGTCTGTATTTCTAAACGCTGAGAGACGTTTCACCCAAGCCACTTTGGAAGTTATTAGGATTTCCAGGGTATTCTCAAGGTTATAGTGAGTTTATTATACATTCTACACCATTAAAGGAGAAGCAGTGATGAAAATCCGGCTATGTGTATATTTGGACGTTGGGAATAACCTCAAATAAATATAATTAGTAATAGGAGTCACTGTCCTAATTTGCTGCTCTATTGTCGATGTCTAACCTATGATTTCTCTCTTGTGGATCCCTTTAACTTGTATGGAAATAATTAGAAAACATTCCGGTTATACTATATTCTCTGAAATGTGAATTATGAAGTGTTTTACGTACAATCAAATGAGAAGGTTTTATGTTCTAACCCCTTCAATACTGATACACATTTTTACCTTGAGTTTTGTGTACCGTTAGACCATTTTACTGACATTAGGAAGGGTCTATGGAGGTCAGACGATTAATAGCCACAGTCTTCACTATTTTAATCCCGACATAAGTTTCTGAAGCTGTGTAAAAGCACTAAATAGTAACCAGAATGAATATGAAAATGAGTCATTGTACTGAATGTGTTAAAGTCAGTAATGGGATTTTCTCCAATGTAACTGATCTCATGTTCCGTTTACCGGCATTACAACATTGATAGTCTTCGCAGTGTACCGTATGTACCTTCAGTCAGTCTCATCCACACATTTAGCCTAAAAGATTGCCTCAGAAATGGCTCGCTCCATGATATATTAGGTTGGGGTATGTTATGTTAGGCTGCAGGAATTTATCATAAGGAAGAGGGTGGAATTAATTTTGATGTAATTTAAATAGAGGCGTTTCATCTCTTCCGTGTAGGCCGTAATGCGTCGCTGCTCACTCTGTAATAAAGAGACCAAAGCAGGCCGGTATAATCAAGACACGGCCTGACTAGAGGCAATTATATTCTCTGGCTAACTCCATCAATTCCACCACTACTCACGCCACCAGCAATAAAGCCTAATACACTGTAAACTCGGCTCCGGACATTAATACAGTGTTGCCTGAAGCGGAAGTCATAGATTACCAGCACGATTGCATCTCTATAGCGACTGACTTCACTTGAGGCCAGCGTGTGTTGATACAAGGTAAGGACAAGTCCGTGCGTGTACAAAAACTGAAGCATAAAATAAAGAAAGATAGAAAACAATAGTAGTGATGAAATTGCTTAGAAAATTTAACCTTTGTATCCCAAGGGTGAAGATTCCAAAGTTCACGAGTCACTGCCTCTTCCTTCACTGCAACTGGCGGTGGTCGTGGTACAAGGTATGGATGGCCTGTATGAAAACACTTTGGCTTTTGAAGGAGGTGTGAGGCAAATACAGGTGTAGTTCAGTTTATTTCCAGACGGGCTTCGCTGTAGTTTCTTTAGGGAAATTAGGCTTAGATTAACTTACACATTTCGTAATTTAACGCTACATTACGATCTCCCTGACACAACATCGAAAAAAAAAATCAGGGCATTTGCTACATAACACTCTCGGAAAACATTACGTACTTCACTTCATCATAATTAATTGTAGAGAACTCACCTTGTCAGCGCCATTACGTGTTGGTTCTTAGCTACTGTAAGCGTTAAAACTACATCATCGTCTCCAGTGGGAAGGTGAGGCCGGCCTGGAGTGCGCGGGACATCAAAGGCGTGTAGCTCTGCCCGGCGGCGCTCACAGGATAGAAAAGCTAAATACGTGGAAAATCTAGAATGACTTTCGTAAATCCTTTAAAAAAAATGCACTTAAGAGGATTCCGCGAAGTGGAGGGTGGGAGGAGGTGCCTCGCTGCCCTTCGACATGACACAGTGGCGCTGCTCAGGGTGGTTCCTCCAATGTCTGGTGCGCTATGAAGGTCACTTGGTGTTGATGTCGGACTAAATGTTGCTGTCATAAGTAGTGTGAGTTTGAACTTAAATCCTTGCTATTATTGTTTCCTTAAATATGCTTCTCTCTCTCTCTCTCTCTCTCTCTCTCTCTCTCTCTCTCTCTCTCTCTCTCTCTCTCACATAATAAATAAAAAAAAGAAATGAGATGAATTTTATTGTTCATTCAAAACCTATTTATTATTCATCCACGACTTAATTTTTTTCTGGTCTGAAATGCAGTCCACTCTCCTTTTTAATTGGTGTTCATCATTACACATTTATTTGAATTTATCTTTTATACTGCCCCATCTAGTACATTTGTTGTCTCCCACTGTTTGTATTTTTTTCTACATATTTTTAAAACACCATCATTATCATCATCATCATCATCATCATCATCACTTCTTATTACTAATACCGCTCTACTTAACTTTTCAAACAATAATTAAATAAAAATAAATCTTCGTATCTCTGTAGTGAGTGATTGGAATCTTCACTTGGCTTTTTTGATAATATCTTTCCCGTGTCCTTGTTACCTTCAGACAGATCCCCTCTTACTTAAGGAACATCATCAATATCTTTACTTGCACCACAGATGATATGAGGAAAAACAGACAAAACATCTCCCCTCCCTCTTTCCACCCCCCAAACACACATACACGACTCGTATTAATAAGAGATGCTACACATTAGAATTCCCGGCCGTTCTTTCAGGCTTCCTCTGTACCAGGAGCTCCATAGAGAAAGATGACGAGTGGGATACGGACCCAACAATGCCTGGTGACTAGCTCGCCCTTCATGATGTCTTTCCTTTCACCTGAGCTGGTACAGTCTTCAGGTGGAGTGTCTGTGGTTTTCTAATATTCATAAAGAGTTTAATTATTGAGTACAGGTGAAAAACATTCTTCTTTTTTATGTGCTTTGCTGTCTGTAGGTCCATCTAGCTGGCTGTCCATCAGTTTATGTGTGTGTGTGTGTGTGTGTGTGTGTGTGTGTGTGTGTGTGTGTGTGTGTGTGTGTGTGTGTGTGTGTGTGTGTGTGTGTGTGTGTGTGTGTGTGTGTGTGTGTGTGTGTGTGTGTGTGTGTGTGTGTGTGTGCTGTTTTATCTGTCAGTCTTTCTGTCTCGCTCTTCCTGTTTATGTGTCTGTTTATCTGTGTGTCTTTTTTGTCTTTCTGTTTGACTGTCTGTTTGTTTGTCTGTATTTGCCACACTGTACCTGTTCTCTCTCTCTCTCTCTCTCTCTCTCTCTCTCTCTCTCTCTCTCTCTCTCTGTGTCTGTCCCTTGTTTGAGAAATTAATGCATGTCTGACTTGATTATCAATATCTATTAGTAACATACCCCCGGTTGTGTGTGTGTAATTCACTGTTTGATTCACTGTTTGATCTGTTGCAGTCTCTGACGAGACAGCGTTACCCTAGGAACGAGCTCAGAGCTCATTGTTTCCGATCTTCGGATAGGCCTGAGACCAGGCACACACCACACACCGGGACAACAAGGTCACAACTCCTCGATTTACATCCCGTGTACTCACTGCTAGGTGAACAGGGCTGTGAATGGAGACACACCCAAATATCTCTGTGTGTGTGTGTGTGTGTGTGTGTGTGTGTGTGTGTGTGTGTGTGTGTGTGTGTGTGTGTGTGTGTGTGTGTGTGTGTGTGTGTGTGTGTGTGTGTGAATCCTACTTGTGGTTTCCATTAAAAGTTTTACTACTGAACAAAATCTTCGCCAATTAGCAAAACGGTATTTTCTTTTGGTTCTGAAGAATTTTTCTTTAAACAATCGGTTTTCTGTTGCTCAAAGTTTTCGAAGTTTTAATGCGAACCTAATAAAGAGAGGCCTTGTTCCGCAGACAGGTAAGTAGGTTTTATTTTCTTCCAATGTACTGATCCACGTTGGTTAAAATATATTATCTGCTTATTGTATGATAAGAGAATAAAAAAACAACAACACCGGTAAAAATAAGCAGATGAAAGCAAATGATCAATTACCGAGAAAGTGCAATGAGAAAATTGATTAATATTGTGCACCATGAAACAGAATTCAGTGAAGACTAATAACACAAACATACTCCACCAAACAGAGCGGCGCTGTATCACTCGTGCCATTCCTCTGACCTACCAGCAGAAGGATCGAGGCTCAAGGTCACCTCTGTTGCGGGGAAAACAATAACAGCTATCGAGTGTCTTCAGCTGATTGGCGTGGCGCGAAGACCGGCTACCAACCACTGCCAGACAGGAACAGGAGAAACATCTTGTCCCGCTAAACATAAAGCGGCTTCGGTCTGTGTTTGCATCTTTCACTCATTTCTGATACTTCATGTGTAATTCTGAGAGTTTCTGATGTATAGGGCTCTGATTAGAAGACTGACAAACTGACTTACTGTATGATTAGCTAATTGACTGATTGATTGGGATTGATTTAAGAAGCAACATTACAAGAGTTACATAAAGCCGCTTAAATTAAGGAGGTGATGCAGAAGTGGGTAGTATCTCTCTCTCTCTCTCTCTCTCTCTCTCTCTCTCTCTCTCTCTCTCTCTCTCTCTCTCTCTCTCTCTCTCATACACACAAATTTACTGCGCTGTACCTAAATCCCCCGGCTCTAATTTACTTTTTTCCTTGCCTCTCTCTCTTCCAAACATTTGTGTGAGTTAAATGTTCATGCGGCAAAAAAGCTCCTCAAATATTCGAGCATTAATTTTCGCGAGATAAAACACGGCGAGCAATATATTCAAGTTACTGTTTGAAAAAAGAAGAAAAACGACAACGAGAGAGAGAAAAAAAAAAAAGAACATCCCAACTTGACATCATCCGCACAGAACACGGGAAAACATTCAGGCTGTAAAACCATCACACACACACACACACACACACACACACACGTAATATCCATGAGCTTTTAAAAAATCAGAGGCTTGGTATAGGCTGGTCAGGTTACAAGAGACGGGGGTTGGTAGGGGTTGGGATGGCATTGGTTGAGGTGCCTGGGTGCGAAAGGCATGGCGCTGATGGCATGGCACTGCTGACAAACACACGACAAACGCACCACCTCTCCCTCCTCTCACTCTTTTACCTTCGTGACAGTCTGGCGGAGCTTCAAAATAGCTTCGTGTTGTCCATTTCCCAGCAGCCTCTCCGTTCGCTTGTTTGTGGATCTGTATAACAACGGCTCCATTAGATTAAAAGCTTTACAGATCACCAATACGGGACACGAACACTTTTCTGCCTCCACCCACACCAGGACCAGCCCAGCCTCTCCATGCTTTCACCTATCTATCCTTGCTCTCTGTCTCTCCACCTCTTAACCTCTCCGACCGTCCGTTTTCACTTCACTTCTTTCATATTAGTAATTAATGATGTTCTTCCACCTCTCATTTTCTTCCTCCATCGTTCCACTTAATGTTGTCTCTCCACCGGTTCTCCACCTGACCAGTCTCGCAATTACTCCACTGCACGTTACTCATTGACACGTAATAAAAGACTAAATTATGTATGAGTGTAGAGTAAGTTAAGAGATATTTCGTATATTTATTCGTCATACACACCCTCCACCCTCCCACTGACTGCTTTTTCTGTCGCCTCTCCAACCAATAATTCCTGTCCCTCTCTCGCTTTTCTCCCTCTTCCACCCAACCATCATTTGTTTCTCCCCTCACCTGTCTCTCTTACCGGCCTCCCTCCCTTCCTCTTTGTCCTTCCCCTCACCTCTCCCATTTTTTTCTTCCATCATCTACTCATCTGTTCCTCCCCTCAAATTTCCTCCTCTTCCATCCTCAAATCACCTCTTTCCCCTCTTACCTGCCTCCCTCCCTTCCTCTTCCACTCTCCGATCACTTTGTCTCTCCCCTCATCTGCTCCATTTCCCCTTCTTCCTCCATTCACCTGTCCCTTCCCCTTACCTGTCTCACTCCCTCTTCCACCCTCCAATCGCTTGTCTCTCCCCTCACCTGCATTCCTCCCTCTTCCACCCTCCATTCACCTTTCCATCCCCTCATCCGCTCCATTTTCTCTTCTCTCTAATCACTTGTCTCTCCCCTCACCTGCCTCCCTCCATCTTCTACCCCTCGGTCACCTGTCCCTCGAATCACCTGCTCTCCTTTCCCCTTTCTCCCCTTCCTCGTCCCTGTAACTTTTCCCATCCACGTATCATCCGTCTCTCACCTCGCCTCATCCACTCTTCTCACACTATAAAATGACTGGAAATGTGTGAGTAAGTGAGGTAGTATATACACATTACGTAAGTGATGAATAAGGAATGTTGATTGATTGGTTGATATTCCACGCGTAAAATTGTTCCAAGAAATATAAATGCATGAAGTAGGATTGGGAAATAAAAAATGATAAGAAAGCGTTTTCCTTCTCTGCACTTCCGCAATAGTCAAATGTTGCCTACAAGGACGTGCAGTTTGAGCCATTTTTTTTTCTTTCAAGAGAATAGCTTCGGTACATCTTTGGAAGTAAAATGAACTCTCCCATCCCCCCTTCTCTAAATGTTTCCCTCTTCTAAGGATAAAGGAAAACAAATACAAAACAGTACTTTTCTCGTTTCCTCTTTTCCCTCTTTGTTCTCCCATGTTACCCTGCTCTTCTTCTAAGGTAAAGGAAAACAAATACAAAACAGTACTTTTCTCTTTTCCTCTTTTCCCTGTTTGTTCTCCCACGTTGCCCTGCTTTACGAATGAATAAACAAAGACTCCCCAGGCTGAAAACAAAGTTAAGGTTATTTCCATTACCACTCTGAGAGACTCTTATATTCATGAACACAACACTCCCTCTTCACCTTTCAGGAATTGCCTCCATTTTCCCTAGAAATAATGCATATACATTATTTTTTTATGAAGACATGTCATCCACTCATATCAAACCATCCGTCCAAAGTCAAACACTCCGTCTGCTATCTTACGTATGAATATCACTTTAATACAGCTTACACTTGAATGTCATATTAACCCCTTCAGTACTGAGACGTGTTTTTACCATGAATTTTGGGTGTGATTAGACGATTTTATTTACATTATGAAGGGTTTATGGCACCCAGAAGATTAATGGCCAAAGTCTTCACTGTTCTAGTCCCCCAAATAAGTTTTTGAAGCTGCTCAAATAACCAGGTTGTAAGTAAAAGGAACAGGAAAAAGTGTCATGGTACTGAAGAGGTTAATACAAAGAGAACACAGTCTTTCTTCATGACTCACAGTTAAATACCATATTAATACAAAGCGAACTCATTTCTTATAAAAAAAAACTTCACTAAAGCCATGTTTTCTTAATCAAATACATGCTTTCTATTAATAACATTTCGAAACAGTGATATTTAACTTAGAATACCATGCATTGTTTAACCAGTCACTACATTATCCACACACAAAAAAAAAACAATTTCTGCTCAATTTAAGAAAACTCATTCCCTTGTTACAAATAAATCGGCTCTTACGTTTAACCTCTTCCGTACTGGGACACATTTACCTAGAGACTTGTGTACCATTAGACCATCTTACTGACATTAGCAAGGGTCTATTGAGGTCAGAAGATAAATGGCCACAGTCTTCAGTATTCTAATTCCCACTTGAGTTTCTGGAGCTGTATAGAATCACCAAACAGTCACCAGAATGAATATGGAAACGCGTCATGGTACTCAAGGGGTTAAGAGCAGACACCCCGGACCCCGACCCCCAACACCCAAAACCCACGCACCACTCAACACTAAATGTGGTTTTGACGCATAATCACACAAGCTCAAATGTGACTTTCTATAATCTGATTTGCAGAGAAACTTTTTAATGTTCTCTAAATTGCATTTTCACATAATTTAAGCCTAAGTATTTTGTTCCTGAATAGAGAGAGAGAGAGAGAGAGAGAGAGAGAGAGAGAGAGAGAGAGAGAGAGAGAGAGAGAGAGAGAGAGAGAGAGAGAGAGAGAGAGAGAGAGAGAGGATAACAATTTTTTTTATCGACTGCACTATCAGCGTGCAAATAGATACATAAAATGATATTTCCACTTTCCAATAAATACTTTACACACGCGCAGCTTCCTCGCAAAAATATGGACATGTAAAAAAAAAAAAAAAAAAAAAAACACATGCAGGGATGGGGAAAAAATGATATAGACGAAAAATGTGAAAAAAAAAAATCATATATATAAAAAATAAAAAGTCGAACCGGCGCGCGGATGAAAAGCGTCAACTCATTTACCGGCGGGCGTGCTGGGGCGGGGAGCGGAGAGCGTGGCCATAGAAAGGACAGTTTGGCTCATGACAAACACAAACACGTGAATTACTGACGATCGGTATGGAGGCATAAACAAATAAAACATTTATATCCCCCTTTCCTGTCCCAAACCATCTAACAACAACAACAACACACTGAAACAACAACAAAAACACAAAACAACAACAACAACAACAACAGAAAACAAATTAGCACTGAAACAACAACACACAACAACAACAACAACAACAACAACACACACAAATTAGCTACACACGCACACACACACACACACACACCAATCAATAAACATAAAATCATACATACCAATGAAAAGCACGCACAAACATTCAACCACACAGTGAATCACCAACACCCATAGAGGTAACGCAGCAAAGCCATGAAGGTGAGTGAAGACAGAGGCAGTACAGACAGTAGTAAGGTTGACACGGGACAGGAAAAACAGGTATTGGGAAGTAGACAGCAGATACCTCTCCTAATTTGTCTTGAACTTAACCCTGTCCTTCTTCGTCTCTCCCTAACCCAACCTGTCCACCGTGGGAACCTGGAGCTGCTTCTGCCTTTCCTTCCCGAGTGGTGAGTGTGGTGAAGGAGGGAGGGAGCGCCAGTGTCATGGTGAGTGTGTCGTGGTGAGGTGGTGGTGGTAGTGCGTTGGATTGTGCATAAAAGTGGGTTGTTTCTGGACTGTTTCCACCTCGTTTGGTTGTCATGGCAGCGTTAAGGTGAGTGATTTGTTCGTATGTGTCGGATTAAGTACTGTCTCGTTTATTCTAACACTCTCTCTCTCTCTCTCTCTCTCTCTCTCTCTCTCTCTCTCTCTCTCTCTCTCTCTCTCATTCCTCCATTTCCTTTCTTCCTTCCGTCTCTCTTTTCTGGCATCTGGGTGGCTGGCTGTTCCTGCTCAGCTGATCCTTCTTATCTCCTAAGTTTCTCTCCCTCTGTCCTCTGTCTTCTCCCTTCCCACTCAATCTCCCATCCCTTCCCCCTCTCTCTCTCTCTCTCTCTCTCTCTCTCTCTCTGGCCCTTATGATCGCGGGCATCTCGGCAATGGTTGTGTAGTGTAATGTAATGCAACCCTTGATAGCCTTCCATCCTTCTCCTGATAGTCTGATTATAACTTTGGTGTTCAGGTACTTGCCTTAAAATACAATCATGGGAAGTTGCTGAAGCTCTGGCGCGGTGAGAGAGAGAGAGAGAGAGAGAGAGAGAGAGAGAGAGAGAGAGAGAGAGAGAGAGAGAGAGAGATACTTAACACTAACCCAACCTATACCTCACCCACAAAGACAAACAACACTGTAACTTCATCCTCATTTACCGAGCCTGAGAAGTAAGCAAAATAATCTCACTCAACCTGAAAATAAATCAACACATGAATAATACATCAAAGAGGAGAAGGACTCAGGAAAGGGGGAAAAGGGGGCAGCGTGACCTGAGCTCCTCCCTTCCTATGCGTGATGGATGAGGGGAAAGGGAAAACAGACATGATAGATACACGAGGGCCCTAACTCACCCCTCATCCCTCACTACCCGCCACGTCCTCCCGCCTTATGCGTGAGATGGACACTGGAAAAGGGGAGTGGTTAGACGAGGAAATGGAGAGAGAAAGGAATACAAGTGATGGGTTGGGGAGGGGATGATGGAAGGAATGGGGAATGTTGTAATGGGTTTGCCGGGGGAAATAGAGGGGTGAGGATATGGAGAAGAGGAACTACAGGTGATGGATTAGGAATGGGGATGAGGGGACAAATGAAGGAGGTGATGGTTATGGTGAGGGGAATGAGGAAAGGATGGGAGCAATATCTGGAAGTGATGTGCTGGTAAAGGGGAGGAGAGGAGAGTGATCAGTGCCTAGGATCTAATGGGGAGAGGAGGAATATTGAGGTGGCTGGGGGAATGAGGGAAGGGAGAGGATGGAATTGGTGGGATGGGGAGATCGAGGGATGTGATGAGGGGGGAGGGGTAGGGAGACTCGCTGACTCGGACTCGTCTCATACATGTCACGTGAGTAAAGTGCACTATCTTTCCACATCAGGTCCATCGTCCCCTGCGCTCGTATCACAGTTCCACCAGCGCTCCCTTCACAATCTTTCCCTATTCTCGATGTTTCGCCACTAAAACACTAATAAATCACCCCCATTGAGGCCATTCCAGACACTTTACTTCTATTAATATATGAACATTCAAATTCACTTTTATTCAGCACAAAACATTTTTCTTCTAAGTTATTATAAGAGACAGACTAAGAAGTGAGAAATAAAATCTGGAAAAACTCCCAAATCTGAAGTCGTAAAGCTAGAAAACGCTGCGCCAACACTCTCGTCGCCGGGCGTAGTGCCATCAAGGCTGCAGGCGGCTCATATACACAAGTATCGTTGCCTTACATCTGCTCATACTCGTCCCTCGCATATTCCTGCCCCATCGTTCCCAGGCTATATTGTGACTTACCAAATATTCTTTCATAAAATAGATAGGTTGAAATTTTTGCTACGTACATCTCTCTCTCCCTCTCTTTCTCTCTCCAAACTTATGTCATCAAGCCCAAAACATCAGCTACAGTTTTTCTTTATCCTTTTTACTTCTGTTCAGCCCAGGTGGTACTCCCGCCACTGCTAAATGAAAGCCGAACTTTTTCCTGGAGACTTTCATTAAAAAACACATATCAAAGTTTCTCCTCGGTCTCCCCTCGTCTTCTTCCATCTGAAATAATTATCACCGATCCCAAGTCTTGAAAAGTATCAGGAATCTTAGTATCGGTACACAAAACTTGATTATAATTAAGTATTCTGTACCAGTTAGTGTCAGTAACCTAAGGCAGGGATAAAAAGTCCATCCTCTTCTTAAGCCCTTCAGTACGAGGACACGTTTTCATATTCATTGTGGTTACTATTTGGTGATTTCATACAGCTTTGGAAACTTAGGTGGTGATCAGAATAGTGAAGACTCTGGCCATTAACCTTCTGACCTCCATAGACCCTTCCTAATGCACATAGAATCGTCTAATCACACCCAAAACTCAAGGTAAAAATGCGTCTCAGCACTGAAGGGGTTAATAAGCTGTGCTCCTGCGAGTCATAAAAAAAAAAAAAACATTTCTATCGTCCTATTTCCTTTGCAATGAGAAATAATTGTTACATTTAATCTTTCTAATGATGACATAATTCGCTCCAATCCTCCAAAGTAATATCCGCTCCAGTTCTCCTTTCTTGAATTTGTGATAACTCTCTCTCTCTCTCTCTCTCTCTCTCTCTCTCTCTCTCTCTCTCTCTCTCTCTCTCTGTGTGTGTGTGTGTGTGTGTGTGTGTGTGAGAGAGAGAGAGAGAGAGAGAGAGAGAGAGAGAGAGAGAGAGAGAGAGAGAGAGAGAGAGAGAGAGAGAGAGAGAGAGAGAGAGAGAGAGAGTGTGTGTGTGTGTGTGTGTGTGTGTGTGTATAAATGTGTGTGTGTGTCAGTCAGTCCGTATCTCGTTGCCCTCTCTCCCCTTTACGTTTCATCGTAAGTACATCAACCTCCACACTGGGAAATGTCATACACTCATCTCACACTACAAGTCCTTCACGTCCCCTTCTCATCAACACCTCCACTCTTCGTCTGCGGGTTGAAGAAGTTACACGCAAAAAAAACCCAACAACCATGACGACAGCACTTCCTCCCGCCTTTCCTTGTTGCACCAAAGCCCTGACAGTCTCTTCCCAGACCACGCAGAACCTTAATGAGTCGCAGCAGGTGAGAAAACACTAAGTACACACCTCATGTTCCTTCACCCTCTCCCCTTCCGTGTTCTTTTCCTCCTCCTCCCTCTGCAATGAACTGTGCATATGTAAATCAATATACGTTAAATGATACACGCAAAAGAGACGTTATTCTGTGTCTACTATGAGAGAAAATGAACATCGCGCAGGTGGTTATGTCAGGGACGCTTTACCACCACGCTTGCTCTCCGTCTCCTTACCAATTGAAGCCTTGGGAGAGTACGGGGGAGTGAGGGAGTAAATGGAGGTTTCAGATTTTTTTTTTTTCGATTTTTTAATGGAGAGTTTCTGATTTTGTTTCTGTTTTTATTAATGGGGATTTTTTTATATATATTTTTAATGTGTATTTCTTTTTATTAATGGGGATTTTTTTTATATATTTTTAATGTGAATTTATTATTTTCTTTTTTTTAATAGCGATTTCAGATTTTTTCTCTCTTTCTTAATGGGGATTTCCGTTCGTTTCCTCTTTTTTTTTAATGGGTACTTCTTCTGTTTTAATGGGGATTTCCGTTTTTTTTTCCTTTTTTTTAATGGAAATTTCTGGTTTTTTCCTAACTCTTTTATGGTCTTCATAATTTACGATAAACAACGAAAACATGAACTATGAATTCCTTATCTTCTCAAATATCATGACTTTTACTTTCTGTTTACTTGTTTATCTATTTGTCAAGTTATATAGTTTTTTTTTCTCAGTTGATTTGCATTGCTATTTTCTTTTTATCAGATAAATAGATACAGATAGATAAAGATGGATAGATAAATAGATAGACAGATAGATAGATAGAGTGAGTGAGAGAGGGATACGTACTGTACATAAAGATAATATACACACATGCAGAGAGAGAGAGAGAGAGAGAGAGAGAGAGAGAGAGAGAGAGAGAGAGAGAGAGAGAGAGAGAGAGAGAGAGAGAGAGAGAGAGAGAGAGAGAGAGAGAGAGAGAGAGAGAGAGAGAGAGAGAGAGAGAGAGAGAGAGAGAGAGAGAGAGAGAGAGAGAGAGAGAGAGAGAGAGAGAGAGAGAAAGAAAGAAAGAAAAAAAAGAAGGGAAGAGAAAGAAAGAAAGAGAAAAAAAAAATAAAGAAAGAGAGCAAGACAATTTAAACACATTACAAGTTGACGTGGAGAGCACAAGACACAACACTCAATTCAATCAGCTGAGATGGTTTGCCTTCAACGTTTACTGTACTTCGAATATTGTGCAATGGAGATCTTATATATCTCTCCCTCCCTCTCAATCCACTGCCTCACCCATGCACTTCCTCACTCCACGCACTTACTTTCCATCGGCCGCTCACTATATACTCCACCTGCAGTCCATTACACTACTCCGTCTAATCCCTCTTCCCCCAATCCCTTCCTACCTCCCACACTCCTGCACTCGTCCAGCTCTGTGTAGGGAGTGAGTTCTGGCGCTAGTAGTGGCAGTCGACGCCAAATTCCGAAGGTTCAATTTGATTTCGACACAGAGCGGACGTATTGACACACAGATGGAGAAATGTATTGGTGACGAGGCGGCAACCCTCACAACACTGCTGATCAATACGGCTGTTGATGCTGCAGGTGTGAGGAACCAATGGGAAGCTCACACACACCAATAGGGCAACACCATGAGCCAATCCAACCCCAGCGGCTTACTCTTAACGGGTTCATCCAATGTGAAATAAATGAAGTGGTAAATGAATAGGTAAAAAAAAAGGTAGATAAAAATGGAGAACTTATAAAAAGCGTACAAATGAGTGAATATGTATGAATTAACATCACACAAGTAACTGTATGATTTGATAGCTAAAGTATTTGACAGATAAATAGATAAGCAAATAAAACAGATACAAATATACAAACCGATAAGAAATGAAAAAAAATAAACATACATATGGATATATAAGAAAATAAAATAAAAATAAAATTGATAGAGAAATAAATGAACGAGATATATATAAAAAAAATAAAAATAAAAATAAAATTGATAGAAAAATAAATGAACGAAATAAAACATGAAATATCCAAACAAATATATAAACCAAAACCAAAATGAAAACAGAGAGCAAGAAATAAACAACGAATAACAAAAATAGAATAATCACAAATAGAAACAAAGCTACTCAGATCTAAACACCATTTCCTTTATAGACAAATGGCTCAATATGTTAACGAATAGGACATATTGAACCAAGTCTTTAAGGCAGCTGGCAACTAATACATTTTTCTTTCTAGTTTGTATTTAATTTTCTTTTTTCCTTTGATTTTCTCCTTCCTACCACCACCACCACCACCACCACCACCACCAAAACAACAACAACAATTACTACTACAAAACAATAATTACTATTAATTCATACGTATCTAGTCATTAATTCACTCATTAATTCACAAAAACAACGATAAAGAACGTAATAGTAGTAGTAGTAAGAGAGAGAGAGAGAGAGAGAGAGAGAGAGAGAGAGAGAGAGAGAGAGAGAGAGAGAGAGAGAGAGAGAGAGAGAGAGAGAGAGAGAGAGAGAGAGAGAGAGAGAGAGAGAGAGAGAGAGAGAGAGAGAGAGAGAGAGAGAGAGAGAGAGAGAGAGAGAGAGAGAGAGAGCAAAAAACAAATGGGCTTTTTTTCATACTCTTTCTATTGCCCTTGACCAGTTTTTCCTCTTACATTAAAAAAAAAAAAAATATCGTGGTGACATCAACAAAATTATTCGAACCAGCAACCAAGATAGAACCAGAAATAATGGCTTCAAACCTTAAGAAAAAAAAAACAATCTAAGAAAGAGATGGGAAGGAATTGGTTATCAAATAGAGTGGTAGACAAATGGACTAGACACAATAATAAAGCTGTTACTACCAAATCAATATCCTCTTCAGTACTGGGACGCATTTTTACCTTGAGTTTTGGATGTGATTAGATGATTTTGTTGACATTACGAAGGGTCTATGGAGGTCAGAAGGTTAATGGCCAGAGTCTTCACTATTTCAATCCCAACATAAGTTTCTGAAGCCGTATAAAATCACCAAATATTAAGGAAAATAAATATGAAAATACTTCCTGGTGCTGAAAGGGAAGATTAGACAGACATATGGACAAGGAAAATAGGGTTAAACACGTGGATATGTTTCTTAAAAGACTGCCACGTGTAGATTTGATGGCTTCTTCCAGCTTCTCTTATTTTCTTAGGGCAGAATCAAAATCCAATCACGTGCATCTTATACAGCGAAGATTTCATAAAGGATCGCCTAAGGAAGGGATGGAGATTCAAGAGGGGATTGGAATAAGAGTATGGGGAAAAGGAGACAACAGAGGCCGATATGGATGAGAGAGAGAGAGAGAGAGAGAGAGAGAGAGAGAGAGAGAGAGAGAGAGAGAGAGAGAGAGAGAGAGAGAATTTCCTTACGTGCGTTAATATTCATGGGAAACAAAAGATGGGAAATGATAGATCGCAACACTCTCTCTCTCTCTCTCTCTCTCTCTCTCTCTCTCTAATCGTTTTCTTTTAGATCATTCCTTTCCATCAGCGTAAAAGAGAGAGAGAGAGAGAGAGAGAGAGAGAGAGAGAGAGAGAGAGAGAGAGAGAGAGAGAGAGAGAGAGAGAGAGAGAGAGAGAGAGAGAGAGAGAGAGAGAGAGAGAGAGAGAGAGAGAGAGAGAGAGAGAGATTAGGAAAGCCAAGAAAATGGGAAGAAGGGAGGCAAAGAGAAGGAGAAAAGAAAGAAGAGGAAATAAGAGAATAGAGAAAAAAAATGAATAGGAGGAAGAAGAGAATGTAAACGCATTTGTAGGAATGGAAGGGAAGGGAAAAGAAAAAGAAAACCGAAGGGATGAGGAGGGAGAAGAAGAAGGAGAGGGAATAATCGACAAGAAGTGATGAAGAGGAAAAGGAAATTATACAAAGAGTAAGAGGATGAAGGCAAGAAAAAGGAAACGAATAGATGGAAAGAGAACAATTCCGAGTGTGATGAGGAAGAAGATAAAGAAAATAGACAACTGCAGGGAAAAAGAAAGAAAAAAAATAAAGGAAAATAATAGATACACTTACATGACAATTATAAGACAAAAAAAGAAAGGAGGAACAAGAGAAAGGAAAGACAACAACAAAAAAGAAAATAGTAAGAAAGTAAGAAAGAAAAAAAAGAAGCACGGAAAAAAAGTACCAAACCACAGAAATTCAAGCTAAGAGAAAAAAAAACAAGAAAAGAATTAGAGAGAGAGAGAGAGAGAGAGAGAGAGAGAGAGAGAGAGAGAGAGAGAGAGAGAGAGAGAGAGAGAGAGAAAAAGAACGGGACAAAAACGAGAACGAAGAAGGGGGAAGGTAGAAAGGACAGAGCAATTATATGACAATTATAAGACAAAAGAAAGAAAAGAACAAGAGATAAGGAAAAACGAAAGAAAGAAAATAGAGAAAACGGAGGAAAGAAAAAAATAAAACGAAAGAAAAAAAATACCAAACCACACAAACTCAAAATAAAAATAGAAAACTCAAAAAAGTAAAAAAAACAAAAAGAGAGAGAGAGAGAGAGAGAGAGAGAGAGAGAGAGAGAGAGAGAGAGAGAGAGAGAGAAAAGGAAGGGGGCAAGAACAAGAACGAGGACGAGGGAGGTAGCAAGGGCAGAGCAATGCGAGACAGCAATTCCGTGACATGCACCGTGATGAAATGGGTGATGCTCGACTGCCTTTGCCTTTGATATTGGCCTTGATGGCGGGACACGTGAATTTATGGATCAGGTGGGAGAGAAGTGATGTGCAAGGGGAGTCGGAGAGAGTACGAGGCAGCGGGAGGTGTGTGGGGAGGAGGAGGAGAACGGGAAGAGGACAGTCGAGAAGCAGAAGGGTATGGAAGGAGGAGGAGAGACAGAGGGGGCGAACATGAGATAAAACGAAGGGAAGAAACGAAAAGTAGGAAGAAAAACACGGGATGATGCGAAACAGAGCGAGGAAATTTGAGGTAAAAGAGAGAAGGAAAGGGAGATACGAGGCGAGAATTGAAAAAAAAACAAAAGGGAATAAAAAAAAGAAAAGAGATAATATATGGAAAGAAAAGAAGAAAGATTAGTTAAGATGAAGAATAGGATTAGGAACTTAGAAGAGAGAGAGAGAGAGAGAGAGAGAGAGAGAGAGAGAGAGAGAGAGAGAGAGAGAGAGAGAGAGAGAGAGAGAGAGAGAGAGAGAGAGAGAGAGAGAGAGAGAGAGAGAGAGAGAGAGAGAGAGAGAGAGAGAGAGAGAGAGAGAGAGAGAGAGAGAGAGAGAGAGAGAGAGAGAGAGAGAGAGAGAGAGAGAGAGAGAGAGAGAGAGAGAGAGAGAGAGAGAGAGAGAGAGAGAGAGAGAGAGAGAGAGATGAGGAGGGAGGCTTTGGTATGCAGGTATAAAGGTGAGATTTGGAGGACCTGAGATCAATATTCCTCTCTTATGCTGCATCTGTAAACTGTCTCTTCTCTCTCTCAGTGCAGCGATCCAGGGAGGAGGAGGAGGAGGAGGAGGAGGAGGAGGAGGAGGAGGAGGAGGAGGAGGAGGAGGAGGAGGAGGAGGAGGAGGAGGAGGAGGAGGGAAAAAGAGAAGTGAAGGATAAGAAGGAATGGGAAGGAATAAGGATGTGAGAGGAAGGGAGGATAGCAGGAGCAGTTAATGAGAGTCGTTTGGATGTAGAAACACGATAGAGATATGGAGAGAGAAGGTGGAAAGGAGAGAGGGAGAAAATGAGAGAAATGAGAGAGAGAGGGAGATTATGAGAGAAACGGGAAGAGAGGGAAAATATGAGAGAAAAGGTGAGATGTGAAGAATAAAATGTGTGTGTGTGTGTGTGTGTTACGTGTGTGTGTGTGTGTTACGTTCGCCTATATTTGCAAGAGCTTCAGGGGAGAAATATCAACTAATACCAGCTAAGTTGTCAGTGAAATGTTGGCTGCATCTTTTACTCCTCCCTTGCACGAGACAATTTAAAGCGCGTCTGAACACATTACATTTTACTTACCCATCCAATTACCTCGCAAAAAGAGGGACTGCTTGTACACCCTCTCACGCTCACAGGGAAAACTTATGCCTTATTAAAAACTGGATTAACAAAGCAATATAACTTAATACGGTTCATTCATCAATCCTTTCCGTATTTACATATTCATTTATCACCACATTTTTTGAAGAAAGTGAAGAATAAAGTTGATATGCAGGAGCCTGAAGGAGCACGGGCAGGACAAAGTGGGTACGGGGACAAGGTGGCGTGACCCATCGTGCGTCCTGCCAGCGCCGTCCTTTGAGAATAATGCATGAAAAGTCGACATTTTCGATCAAGAAGGAGGAGGGGGCGGCTGAGATACGAGCCTCATACTCCCTCCAGGCACGCAGGACTCGGAGACCTGCGTGCCTGGAGACAGTTATTATTTTTATTCTTCTTATTTCATATTTACATAATTCACAAGAATACATAAAAGACCATGTTCAAGATTTATCTTAACAAAAATATCAAAGCAGAAATCAATAGTACATATTATGAGTATGTAAGTACGTGAGTTGCCTCAGTTAAAGACAAAAAAGAAAAGTGTAAACTATGAACAGTAATAAAAAAATTCCATAACTATAGGGTCCGTCACTTTCTTGTTAAAGCGAAACAGCAGGCAAAGTATTATATTTCAGACACACACACACACACACACACACACACACACACACACACACACACACACACACACACACACACACACACACACACCAGTGCAATGACTAATCTTAGATTGTTGAAAAATATTTTGCTTGTAAATTCATTTATATATATATATATATATATATATATATATATATATATATATATATATATATATATATATATATATATATATATATATATATATATATATATATATATATATATCATGGAACAAACTTATCAGCATTAGCTAAAGCCTGTGGTTTTAAACTGAACTCAGTAATTAATATGGATTATGATTTTTTATACAATACCGAATGAATAATAGATCTTACTAAATTGTAAAAAAATTGCAGTAATTTTCGGAAACTAAAATTACTTTAAATAAAATTTTCATCAAAATTGAAAATATAAGAAATTGCAGTTATTTTACCTGTTCTAAACTTCCCAAATATACATGTCCGAAACCGGGAGAGGTTGTGTCCTCCCAACACACACACACACACACACACACACACACACACACACACACACACACACACACACACACACACACACACACACACACACACACACACACACACACACACACACACACACCAGGGAACAAAGTCTGGAAGCAGTACCTTAACCTGCCATTACCACCAGGGCGACGGGCCGTCACACGCACGCCACGCGGGGATTCACAACCAAGTGGATCAATTCTTCTTTGCTGCTCGTGTCTTGTCCGGAAAGTGTCAAACAACGCTAAACGCACATTCCGGCTTTTTAATTTGAGATGGTGATTATGGGATATCTCTGTCTGTCTGTCTATTCTGTCTGTCTGTCTGTCTGTCTGTCTGTCTGTCTGTCTGTCTGTCTGTCTGTCTCTCTCTCTCTCTCTCTCTCTCTCTCTCTCTCTCTGATCCACATACATTTTATATTTTATGATATATATACGTAACTTTTGACCCAATCAGCCCATTCATGATAGCTTTCATGCACAGTGTCGCACAGTGTCATGCCCCTGAATACTCACACAGAAAGACTCACGGACACACTCACACCTACGTCCTCGCTTACACACACGCAGCACTGCCACTCTTCCTCCAGGTTAATACGAAGTGTTGCATGAGACATAAAACAAAACATAAAGACAAAACTAAATAGAGCTGTAACCGTGTAAAAAAACTTTTTTTGTATTAACATCAACGTAATACCCACACACACACACACACACACACATACACACACACACACACACACACACACACACACACACACACACACACACACACACACACACACACCAGCTACTGACGAAAGGAAGACACGTGACTGACATAAGACAATACACAAGAGACAATGATGATGGTGGTGGTGGTGGTGGTGGTGGTGGTGGTGGTGTGTCGGACAATAAAGATGTTCCATAATAATAATTTTTGTTAATTACTATTATCTTTACGAGTTAGTTTCTTTTCCTCTTACAATACGAGATAAGTTAAAAAGTATTCACTCTCACTCTCTCTCTCTCTCTCTCTCTCTCTCTCTCTCTCTCTCTCTCTCTCACACAGGTTACATGACGGGGAGAGGACAGTGCAATCTGGTGTATTGAGAGTTATTGAGTGTACTGGGAAATTCTCATTGTGCGTTGCGAGACCATTACACCTTTTGTCCCTTCCTTGCTCCTCTTCCTTCTCCACGCCCCTCCTCTTGTGAGCCTCCAGGCGAAGAAAATAAAAAAAAGAAAAAAATTACGAGTAAACCCGAAGCTTCCTACCAACGAGAGAAGTGTGTGTGTGTGTGTGTGTGTGTGTGTGTGTGTGTGTGTGTGTGTGTGTGTGTGTGTGTGTGTGTGTGTGTGTGTGTGTGTGTGTTATATGTTTTCGTTACCAATTCCCGTACCATTCCACGCTTTTCAATGGACAAAAATTACAAACAAGATTTTTATTATTCATCTTAACTTTTTATTTGAGTTTTTGAAAAGCATTTCCATTGAATTTGGCAACATGTGATCGATAAACATTCTATCTATCATAAATACGTGTTTTCACTAGAAGAGGTAGTAAAAAAACCTTCCCTAACCCCCTCAGCAACGCTCCCATCTCTTACACACACACAAACACACACACACACACACACACACACACACACACACACACACACACACACACACACACCTCCCCTAATCCCACCATACATTTTTTAAGTATGTATGTACTGCAATTCCTAATAAACCTTATATTATCATTATCATTATTATTATTATTATTATTATTATTATTATTATTATTACACACACACACACACACACACACACACACACACACACACACTCACACACGCACACACACAGCAAGCATAGCGGGCGTGGTGGCGTGTGTGGCATGAGTGGCGGAGCTTTTGAAGTAAGATGACGAGGCCGAGGCACGCATAGTTCGGCTCGTTCATCTTGGGAACGCTGCTCACTTACCCGCCACTCATCATAACCTGCACACCTACGCTCTTAGTCGCCCTTACCTTACCCGCCCTCGTTTCCAAAGGGTCTTTTATTGTGTTTTTTTCTTGGGTTCTTTTTCTGTGTGTTTGTCTTCTCTCTCTGTATCTTTATCTGTATTATTGGTTCCTTGTTTCTGTCCATTTGTCTGTCTGTCTGTCTGTCTGTCTGTCTGTCTGTCTCTCTCTCTCTCTCTCTCTCTCTCTCTCTCTCTCTCTCTCTCTCTCTCTCTCTCTGGCAGCATGCCTGGCTATTTTTGTCTTTTTTCCATGTGTATGTTATCCACCTATTTGTATTTACGTTTTAATTCTATCTGTATATCTGTAATCTGTCCGTCTGTCTGTCTGTCTGTCTGTGTATATGTATATGTTCCAGTGCTGCAGCAGAATATATGTTAGCTGGTGAATCTTCCATCCTTCTAATGGAGGTTTTTTTTACTGTCGTCACTTATTCATCAACAATTTCCTAATGCATGAGTTTACCATTATATTCTTTCTCTTATTCATTATCTTCATTCCTTCATCCTCTTAAAGCTCCAGAATGACTAACTCGCCTGCCTCTTTTCTCCCTCGTTCATAATGCGTATGACTCTGTTCTTTCAGATGGATGTCGTAATGTACACTTGTGGAACTAATTGACTCAGCATCTGGAATTCCCTTTGATTTTTGTAATGGTGAGGACAAAAGCGCGGGTCTTATGTGTACTATGTTGTTAATGTTAATCCTAAAGGCGCCGCCACTCGAGTAAAGAGACACGGAGAGGCGGGTGAAAGGGAAGTGTAGGCAGCTGGCAGTGAAGTGGCGAGGCATGAAGACTTCAAGGAACAAGACGAAACAAGAACAAAGAGCATCACTGAAGCTCAACTACTGCTCTCTCACTTTCTCCTTCTCTCACAGCAATGACAACACATACATAAAGGAGCAACTCACATCCCTTACTCTGGCGGAGGCTGTAGTAGTGCTCATCACCAGCCTCTAGCAAATGACAGTAGGACAAACGTTTCTTCATCACTCATCACTCATCTCCACTCTAATGGTCACAAATTTAAGCCATTGAGGTTTCAATTTAGTTATAAATAGTAATAATGAGTAGCTGGAGGCGTGTT
>NC_059291.1:1377500-1380000 GCF_017591435.1 Portunus trituberculatus
ATACCCTTTCTTTTTTTTTGACAGGATAGTTAGGCAATTACCTTCTTTCCTCTCCTGCCATAAATATCTACAGGGTTTACATGTTTCATCCTAACAGCCAGGGATGTGATGTATTTTTTAATAACTAACTCCTACAACTGCACTGTTCTTTAGTCTATTGCTTCTATTTTTTTTATTTCATTTTCCTCTCTTTCTAGTTGGATTTCTTGCCTATATTCCATTCTCACATAAAAAAAGAAGTGATTTTTTCAAACAGAGTTCCCTGCTATTCACTTTTCTTTCGTTCCTGTAGGTCACGATTCTCACAGTTCTCTTATTTCTCTTCAGTCTTTATATTATCGACTGAATTCTTTCTTATTCTAGTTTTACATGAAGTGTATTTTTCATTTAACTTTTTTTTTATTGTGGTATCGTCTCTTACAAGTACAATTTTCCTTCATTTTATTGTAGCCACTGTTTTCACTTACTATATCTGAGAAACCCTTTTTTAGTATGAGGACACGTTATCATATCTAATCCGTTTATTATTTGGTGATACAGTTTCAGAAACTTGTTGAGGTGGATTAAAATAGTGAAGACTGACCATAAACCTCCTGGCCCCCATAGACTCTTGCTTATGTAAATATAATGATCTAATCGTACACAAAGCTTATGGTAAAAAAATGCGTCCCATTACTGAAGGGTTAATTGAATCTATACATGCATACAGAAGGCCATTTTTCCCTCTCTTTTCAGAAGTCTTTCATTTGTGTACCCTCTCCCTTCAGCTCAACGGTTCGATATTTTCATATTTTATTCCCTCCATTATAATTTTTTTTTTCAAAGCACAATTCTCTCATGCACATATTTCAGTTAACTATTTTCTTTTCATTGTTTTTCCTCTTTGATTTCTGATAAAGGTAACGTATCGGAGCAATTCATTCCTTTCAGTCCATTACTTTTTATATCATCCCTACAAATAAAGACGCGTTGTTTTTCCTTTTACCTTTTCACAAAACTCTTTTTTTTTCTCTCGTATTCTTTCCTTGAAGTACTACAAATGTAATTCCAAATATCCTGCTCTTATTCTGAACAACTCCCTTGACCGCTCAACTGCTGGCGTGTTTCCATTCTTTTGTGAGAATGGAAATACGCCAGCAGTTGAACGATCACTAAGTTCCACATTTCTTAAAGCATAATTCCCTTATACACTCCATTCAGTATTCATTTTAACTTTATCCTCCCCTTTCTAAAGAAGCACACCTTTACCTTACTTCCTTTACCACCAATCCTCTCCTCCCACCAGTATTTCATTGATATACACGGCGATGCATCTTTTAACAACAAAATTTCTCCCTGTATACCTTCCCTTCGGGCCTAAAACTCATTCCCTTCAAAATGGAAGTATCGAGTCCCATCCCAATAAAAAACTGGATCTTGCCTTTTTTCCAGGCCTTCCATTCCAGGCGGCACCAACGGGCAGCTTTGCGCCATATTTGCCTTTCGCTTATGTAAATAAAACATACAATCGTTTCACTTTTTCTTCTTCTTTTCCCTCCCACACAACCATGAAGCTTTTTCTTATCTCCAGTTTTGTTATATTTTCTTCTCTCCTCCTCGTCTTGGACCTGTGATTCATCAGTATATATATATATATATATATATATATATATATATATATATATATATATATATATATATATATATATATATATATATATATATATATTCCTCGATAAACATTCTTTTCTCACCTCCAGTTTCTTTACTTTTCCGTTTCGTTTTCCTCATTTTCTACTCCTCATCTTTGTTCCGAGTTTCGTTCCAAGAAAATATTTTTTGTTCTCTGTTTTCTCTGACACAGTAAAACTTTTCCTTCTCTTTTCTTATTTCCCTTGTATCGTACCCGTCTTTGTCTGGAAATATATCATTCACACACACACACACACACACACACACACACACACACACACACACGCCCGGTAGCTCAGTGGTTAGAGCGCTGGCTTCACAAGCCAGAGGACCGGGGTTCGATTCCCCGGCCGGGTGGAGATATTTGGGTGTGTCTCCTTTCACGTGTAGCCCCTGTTCACCTAGCAGTGAGTAGGTACGGGATGTAAATCGAGGAGTTGTGACCTTGTTCTCCCGGTGTGTGGTGTGTGCCTGGTCTCAGGCCTATTCGAAGATCGGAAATATTGAGCTCTGAGCTCGTTCCGTAGGGTAACGTCTGGCTGTCTCGTCAGAGACTGCAGCAGATCAAACACTGAAACATACACACACACACACACACACACACACACACACACACACACACACACACACACACACACAATGCAGTCTTTTTTTTTTTTCTCTCCTCCTGCTTTGTGTTCTTATTTTCTGCCTTTCCTCCTCGTCCTTCTTCCGTGTCTCCCTTTGGCATCTTCTGGGGATTGTTCTCTTCCCACTCACGTCTTCGCCGGGCCTGTCCCTCTACCAGTCCGTCCATCTGTCCGTCAGTCTGTCTGCCCATCCCCCATCA
>NC_059291.1:1385000-1397500 GCF_017591435.1 Portunus trituberculatus
CAAACAGGACAGGGATCGAAAAGGACATGCACAAACACTAGAACACAAAAAGGACAAGCAGAGATACAAACACACAGATAGAGAGTGTTCAGTAATGTATATGTATTTGTATACCCGTATAATGGTCACAAAGAGAACAAATAAAAAAAAAAAATGGTCTAAGAGGCTTACGTCGCTCAGTTCTCAGCTCTTTCTCTCTCTCTCTCTCTCTCTCTCTCTCTCTCTCTCTCTCTCTCTCTCTCTCTCTCTCTCTCTCTCTCTCTCTCTCTCTCTCTCTGACAACGTTCTGTAGAAAAGAAAAAGGGATCAACTAACAGAACTATTAAAACCTCCATAAGAAGAAAAAATTAAAAACAAATCCTTTAGAATTACGAATATATCTGACCCTGAGGTGAAAATAAGAACACTGAGGAGAAAAATTAAAGAGAAAGAAGGAAAATACAGATAAAGAAAAGAAAGCGTGAAGATGAATAGGTAAGATGAGGAGTTAAAGCAACGTGAGAGAGAGAGAGAGAGAGAGAGAGAGAGAGAGAGAGAGAGAGAGAGAGAGAGAGAGAGAGAGAGAGAGAGAGAGAGAGAGAGAGAGAGAGAGAGAGAGAGAGAGAGAGAGAGAGAGAGAGAGAGAGAGAGAGAGAGAGAGAGAGAGATGCGGGGGATTGGCGATGAAAACCTGCACGGATAAAAGACAAACAAGATTTTTTCCCCCTCTGCCGCGCCTCGAGGGACTTCCAGGAATAAGCAGCACAGAACACTGGACTAAACTTGGCGTCCCCTGCTACCTCTGCCGCCCCACCCTGCCCGACCCCACCCCTCGCCATGTATTGAAGGCCCAGATGAGTCACTCTTAACCTAGACACTCGACATAAGAATTCACCATTATTAGTTCACTCTTAGCAATTTATCCCTTAATGCCACTTTTTATTTTCTCAGAACGATTCACTCTTAGCTTTTCCTTCCTTAATGCACCCTTGACAAAATAATCCTTTAAATATTCAAGCGTAACATTTCCTTCCTTGACAATTCCTTCATTAATCTAGTCACCGTAACATTGATCAATTCTCAACATTAAAATTGCTCTTAAATCTTTATAGGCACCGAAATAAAAGGATAAGTGATAACATTTTTTTAGCCGAGTTAAAGAGAGAGCTGCAGAACAACAAAACCACGCAAGAAAAAAATAAATCTAAAGTAAAATAGAATACTAAAAAGTTGTATATCAATTTAAATTATAAAAAGAATATGAGCAGGGCGTATAACAAAAGTATTACAGAGGATTAATATAACAAAGAGAAGCGCCATCTTAAAGAAACTCGAAAATTGCCACTTGAACAGGACTAAAAACAGAGTGGAAACGAGGAACACGATGGAAGTCAGTGCGAAGAGTTAATTGGATGTATATTATGCTGACTGGCGACCCGTGACACAGAGCATTACACAACCATTCCACCGTTACACACTCGCACTGATCATCCAGCTCAGCCACGTGTTGAGGTTCACGAAGACATTGTTTGTACCAATTCGACAATTCATTACAACGCATGCCAACCAGTCCAACACGCCAGGAAAGATACTTCGTTAGAAAAATGTCAACCTGTCGTGTTTAGAGTCAGGTTAAATGTAAAAACAACACATCTCTCAAAGAGTGGAAAAGAAAAGGCAATATTGACCTCCACCTTTCCACCTATTTTTCCTGTGCAATCCTTCCTCCTTTCCTTCCTCTCACACTGCCGTTGCCTCCACCACGCGCCAAGGAAAGGCAGGCAGCACTGAGCCACAGGTGGGTCTTGATTACAATGCGGAGAAATAGGTCATGAAGCGATTATGAACATCATGACGCACACCAAGCTGCAGGCACGAGTCAGTTCGTGCATGGATCGCCGCGTGATGTGCATGAGAGGTGCTTCCGGGACACGCACGGCTAGGGGACGCGAATACAAAGACGATATGCACTAATTGTCCAGTGCACAGTAGAGACGGTCTAACGTGAAAATTTAAATATACATTGTACTCGACAGGGTCAAATGACATAGTTGTTTTAGAATGTTTGACCAACACAAGCAGGAATGTAATCTTATAATCTGCGTTTTATATTCTTGCCTTTCCCAGCTTTGGGCAGTGACCCTTGGTCATACAACTTGCAAGGGATTGCAGTGTCTCTGCCAGGGCTGCACCTGGTTTACCGTGCTGAGACCAACTCAAACAGGGATCTACACTCAAGATATCAAGTTGTTATCTAATATTTTTGTTAGAATTCCCTAGTACCTGAAGACAAAATTACAGGCAGCTAAATGAAGGCTCAACCATGAACATGGCATAAAAATAGCTGTCACTGAGAGAGCCAAGCGGTGGCTTTAATGTGAAAACAAAGCGGTGCCCACAGGAGGCAAGGCGCGGAGGCAAGGCGCTGTGATAATTAAGTTCCAGCTCTTAGTGCGTACTAATGAAAAAAAAAGTAAATCACGATATAAAATGTTTCCTGAGTAAAGTCGAGGAAAGAAGAATGTGCAGAACATAAGTACACGTGGGTGAGTTGCAATGCCTCTCAGGGGAAGGAACTGAATAGATGGGTTTCCTATATTTGCAGAAGATGAACACTTTGAACGTGAGGATGAAAATGTCGAGATGACTAATGGTCCTTTCCCTCTCTTAGCTGAGGGCGTGAGGGGATATCCACGTGGTCGTGTAGTGATCAAGATGTATATTATCAGGCATGCTGTGACATGTTTACTACAACAGAACAGCGGAAATCCCATAAAAGTTTAAAATGTTGTCGATATGTGTAAAAAAAGTAAACACTGAAAGGATAAGAGACAAGTTGGATTTTTTTCCTCCTCAGCCGCCCATCGAGGGACTTTCAGGCATAAACAACACAGAACACTGGACTAAACTTGGCGTTCTCTTCTACATCTGCCGCCCCACCCTGCCCTGTCCACCTCTCGCTTGTCAATAGATACTAAAAGCAGATCTCTACCGTAATGGAGCTGTACACCTACGAGACTATAACTAAGATTACCTGTGGGTGAGCTGAGAGCCAAACACAAATACTACGGAAAGATCTGTTAACCAAATAACTAGTTAACAAAAAAAAAACTCATGACATCTGCATCTTATAGAGAGTCAAAGAGCTCTCATAGAAAATCAGATGTGGCCATATTGCTTTACTTTAGTACACCGAGAAGCAACAAACACTCACCGGCTCAGCCTGACAGCCACGGCCACTGCGCGCCACCACAGCCTGCGAGAAAGAGGGAAAATATTAAAAAAATACTCAGCTGTGACATCAGATAAGGAAATAGAAAAGGAGGAAGAAACTAAGTAAATGACTAAGTAAGTACAGTGTGTTAATGTATCGATTAAACAAGATAATGAATGAATGAATAAAAACTAAAACAAGTATCATATACATGAATGCATAATATTGTAAACAAATCCAACTTTCATACAATCTTCTCCATGTTAATTTCTTTTATCTTCTTCCTTCCTCTTCCCTGTTTCACAATATATATATCCTTAACACGCTAGAAAGACAATCTTCGCCGTGGTACAGTGGAAACATGCGTGCTTTGAGGTCCGAGGGGTATCCAAGCGCACGGGTTCGAATCCTGTCCACGGTCCGAGTGTAGGTTGGGCTTCCTCACTCGGGGCAACGGTTTCCTAGCGGGTGAGCTTTGAGATAGGAGGTAACCCAAAATGTATCCTCTTTAGCCCATAAATTCCCGTGAAAAGCCCACAGGGTATACTAGTATCATGATCCAAACTTCCCTTCTCTCATGCAATACCTCTCGATTAAGCTCAAATAACGTGGCTTTTTATTTTATTCATACCACGGGAATTTATGGGGTAACGGGGATATTTTTTGGGGGTACCTGCTATCTCAAAGCCCACCCGCTAAGAAACCGTTGCCCCGAGTGAGGAAACCCATCCTACACTCCGACCGTGGACAGGATTCGAACCCGTGCACTTGGAGACCCCTCGGACCCTAAAGCACGCATGGTTTCCCTTATCACAAACACATCATATCAAAGGCTCTTCTCAAATGGATGATCAAAATGTACGGCGTTGCCAATGAAACTTTTACCATTATATCTTTATTCTTCATTTGTGTTGCTTTGTGCTTCCTATGTATTTGAGAACAAGTGATTCTTACCTTGACCCCTTTGTTCTGCCCGCCCCTTAAGCTGTTGTTGCAAGGAAGGGAACGCTCGTGACTAAAAAATCATTGTTTCATCTACGCCATTCCACGCACACCGGTCTTCTTTCACGCAAGACTCTCATTCCTCCCTCCCTTCCCTCACACGCCCCTCCACTGTCCTGTCTTTCCGCCTCACCTACCATTCCCCTCTCACACCAACTTCCCAATCAGTCGCTTTTTGCTATCCTCTGCTGAGACAGGTTTGAACACCCCGATTACGACTCGTGTGTGTGTGTGTGTGTGTGTGTGTGTTAATCAGTGTGCGTGTAAGACCTATAAAGTAATATTCCAAATTTTTTTTTGTTATTGCCTATAGCGTCTGTAGGTCTAATTGAAGAGTATGGGAAGCGCTGCTCACCTTCCACCCATGAGCGGCACACTACGACATTTAATACATTTCATATGTCAATTTCTTGCCATGTTTCTTCCACACCGACAACGCAGAATTTCAATAAAATCACCGCTTAAACCATGGAAACACTCTTGAAGCCAATCACTTTCACTAAAACCTGTAGAAAATTGTCGAGAAAAAACATCCAAACGCTTCGAGATACGGACCATAATCTCATCAGTATTAATATGCAGCGGTGTTTCAACGGGAAGCTGGGGAGAGGAGAAAATAAAAAAAAGACAGGGAAGGGAATGTTATCCAAAGATGAGAAGAGAATAGAAGAAGGGAGACGAAAGAAATTTTAGGCAAGCTACAAGGGTGATAAAAGATAAAGAGTAACTATAAAGACAGAAAAGAAAAAAGTGAATGGGATAGATAAAAAGAAAGAGAAAGACGAGAAAACTAAGATAAGGGAAAAAGGAATGGATAGGAGAGCAAAATGAGTAGAAGGAGAGAGAAAAAGGAAAGAAGAAGGAAATGAAAGGGCGAAAAAAGGGAAACTAAAGACGTAAAAGGGAGAAAAAGAAGAAAAGAACATGAGAAAAGAACATCTAAGGACGGAACGAAGAACTGAACTATATGAGAAAAATAAATAAGGAAAAAGACAAAGACAGCAGGATGTCACGGATTAGCACAGAAAAGGGAGGAAAAGGAAAATCAAGGAAAGATAGGAAGGAGTGGACGGAGAAGGGAAAAAGGACAAGGAAAAAGGAGAAGGAAGAGGAAGGAAATAGCTAAAAGAAAAGAAAAGAAAGGAAAATAAAAAGAAGCAGAATGGTAAAAGGATGCAAGAACCGCAATGGAAGGGGAAAAGAGGAAAGGAAAAACACAAAGGCAATTGAAGGGGTAAGGCAAGAAGGTAAAAGGAGAAGAACCAAAAAGAGTAAACGATGAAAGAAGCAAAAGATGAAAGGCAAAGAAAAGGACGGAGGAAAGAGGAAGAGGAGCAAAAAGGAATATAAGAAACAAGGAGAAGGAAAGGTGATGGACAATACACCTTCAAGGAGGCTCAAGACAAAGCGGGTGCCCAATTACTTCATCAGCTTGCTAATGTGATCGATTGAGCCAGCTTCTCCTTCTGTCTGTGTTGGGATGTGTGTGTGGGCGCAGCGATGATTTACCAGGAGAACGAGAGAGAAAGAGGGTGGAGGAGAGGATGGGGGAGTAAGATCATAGGAAATACCGTTTAAAGGAACCTATTAAACTGTTACGAGATTATACGTTTGGCTGGTCTTCTCCTTTCTCTAACTTCCTGAATTCCAGTGAGAGGTCAAGATAGAAAAGCAATAAGGTTTCTCTCTCTCTCTCTCTCTCTCTCTCTCTCTCTCTCTCTCTCTCTCTCTCTCTCTCTCTCTCTCTCTTTCTCCTGCAAAGTGGAAGCAATAACAATGAGAACACTGCATCGTTTGAAAAGAACACACATGGGAATTTAAATGGAAGAGGGAGACAAATGCATCACAATACGTGGAACACTTGGTGGATGTCTGATAGAAAATGAACGCGTGTGTATGAAGAAACAAAGATAAATTGGATATGAGAAGGAGAAGATAGAGAAGAAAGAGACAGAGGATGAGCAAGAGACGAGTAATTTGTAGTTACATCAAAGATGAAGACGAGAGGGAGAAGGAGGAGGAGGGGGAGGAAGAGAAGGAGGAGGAGGAGGAGGAGAAGAAGGATTTGAAGAAGGAATACTAAGAAATTCCAAACAGCAAGATACATTTAGGTCCTTAAAGGGTAATTTGGGTTAGATACTCTACGCTGATTAATAGTGAGAGATAGAATAGTATAGAAGGTGAAGGAGGAGGAGGAGGAGGAGGAGCAGGAGGAGACAGCTGCGGAGGCGGTGGTAGAGAAAGAGGAAGGAATAAGTGGAGGAGGGAGGAATAAGTGGAGGAGGGAGGAGTACGTGAAGGAGGGAGGAGTAAGTGGGGGAGGAAGAGTAGTGGAGGGAGGAATTAGCATGATAAAACTTGCATGATGTTGAGAGCTTTAATGTGAGTTGGTGAGCAAGCGAGCGAGCGAGCAAGTGAGTGAGTGAGTGAGTGAGTGGGCGAATAAGTGAGTGATATTAAATAAAAGTTAATATTCGTTTTCTGGCCGGATGCGAGTGAGGGATGACAGTTAGCCGAGGGAAAGGTTTACAACTAAATCTGTGTCCCTAATTATTACATTACGCACAAAGTCTGCCAGATGTAAAGGACTAAAGTGGCTTACACCAATGTGAACCAACCAATATTTTTTGACATTTAGATATAACTTTCAAAACGGATGTAAACGTTGACTAATTCTCTCTCTCTCTCTCTCTCTCTCTCTCTCTCTCTCTCTCTCTCTCTCTCAGGTGCCGATGATGCTGATGATGGCGGCGATTATAACGTCAGTTTTCGCTTCCTGCCTCGCCAGGGACCGTAAGTGTTCGCTGTGTGTGTGTCCGTGTGTGTGTGTGTGTGTGTGTGTATAAACTTTCCGTTATACGTATTTTACCTTCAGTAACTTTTGCGTCTTAGATTACACCTATTAAACTGTGATCACGAACAGAAGCAGAGGAAAGACGTTGATATAAAAACTCACTCAATCACCGGCTTCAACTTTTACCAATTAAGATATTCCTGAACAACGAAGTCAAGTTTAGTTTCAGAAGCGAATGATTTCCTGCAACTTTGCGAGAGAGAGAGAGAGAGAGAGAAAAAAAAAAACAGAGACAGACATACAGACACACAGGCCTAATAAAAAAAAAGTCCACAACACTCCACCAGGTGTCTAGAAAGTAAGAAGTGCCGCTATTGGAAATCTCAACAACATCCATGTAACCTCTCTCAGTCCCGCGAGGTAAGAGTGTAGCATGTAAATACCGAAGCGCTTCTCTTCCTTTCGCCGCTGCTGTCCCAAAGAGGATATTCATGTAACACAGCCCTGCTACCTAACTTGACCTTCTCTTCGTGAGCGTCTTTCACCATCTTCCACTCCCTCACCTTCCCTTGGAGATCAATCTTTTTTTTTTTTTGCTCTATTTTACATCTCCTGGAAATGTACATTGCTATTCGTGTGTGTTTCAGAGAGAGAGAGAGAGAGAGAGAGAGAGAGAGAGAGAGAGAGAGAGAGAGAGAGAGAGAGAGAGAGAGAGAGAGAGAGAGAGAGAGAGAGAGAGAGAGAGAGAGAGAGAGAGAGAGAGAGAGAGAGAGAGAGAGAGAGAGAGTGTGTTGTGTGTGTGTGTGTGTGTGTGTGTGTGTGTGTGTGTGTGTGTGTGTGTGTGTGTGTGTGTGTGTGTGTGTGTGTGTGTGTGTGTGTGTGTGTGTCCTCTCAATGCATACTGTGTCCATATTATTACTACTACTCAACACGGCACGCGGAAGGCGAGAGATTAAGGCAGCTTAGATAGCACATTGAATATAGAGAATGACCAGATCGCTATAGATATAAAATGAGTTAAAGACAAAGAGAAATAACACCACAAAATGGACGAAGGATGGAGATGGAAAGCAGCGGGAGCGAAAAGGATAGGACTAAAACCGCTCATTAGTGAAAAAAAAGGTGATTATTCAAGATTGCTTCGCCATAATTATGATTTATAGCAGGTTGGCTCCCCTTGGTCTTGACTTAAAGAGGACGGGGCTGGGTGCAGGAGTAGTAGCAGTGGGCGGGGGGAGGATAAACTGGGTGGGTGAAGCAAAGTATGAGGAACGGGAGGGTGGTCGTCGTGGAGGGATGAGGGGGAAGTCAAGGAGGAATCTATGCTGTGCAGGAAGAGCGACACTGGAGGAAGGAGAAGGAAGGAGGAGGAAAGTGCGGCGTCTAATTGTTTATTACTTGTGTCAGCGGAGAGTGAGTGATGGGAAGGCTTGAGTGTTGCCCCGTCACCTGGCTCTTGTGTCCTGGTGAGGCATGGCGGCAGGGCTGAGGGTCTGTTCGCATCTCACAACTCACTCACACACACACACACACACACACACACACACACACACACACACGGATTCTTTGTCTTACTTTTACCACGACAGTAATTTAATTTTATTTGTCCAGTGTGTGTGTGTGTAAGCTCGATGTCTAGCTTGTTTAGCCTCCACACTCTCATTTATTGGGAAGGATGAAAGCGGGTAATCCTTGGTGTGTATTGGCAAGGGAAGAGACGGTAATGATGGTCTGCAGAATAGCCGGAGAAGATCTTGTGCCATCAGCTCCCAAAACGATGAGGTCTTCGATATGTGAAAGATCTCCAAGCTTCTGATAATCCTTTAATATCCTCAGTGATGGAAAATGGCATAAAGATACGAAGAGTAACCGCCGTTAGATTACTACAGCACTAGCGAGTCGGGTAAGTAAATGGTGTGGATTCCCCTGTCAGGTAATAGTACAATATAAACAGACCTTCGAATCAATGTGAGAGGATGCCACAGCCTACATCGCCTACACACACTCGCCTAAGAACGCTCCATGAATATTATGTTGCCTTGTCTTGCTCTATTGCATTAATACGTGACTATGTTCTGTTGGGTTGAATTGTAACAGAATGTGGCTGCGTTGTGTTGGCTTGTATTGCAGTATTGTGTTGTGATGAAATCTAGATGTGCTTGTGTTTTGTACTGTGTTCTGTAGTGGCTTGTAGTGATGCCTGACTGTGATGTTTCGTGTTGTGTGCTGTTGTGTGCTGTATTGTGCTTTTTCTTTACAGTTGGAGCATATTTGCTGGCACGTGAAGGTACCTTTAATAAATTACATTGAGTGTGTGTGTGTGTGTGTGTGTGTGTGTGTGTGTGTGTGTGTGTGTGTGTGTGTGTGTGTGTGTGTGTGTGTGTGTGTGTGTGTGTGTGTGTGTGTGTGTGTGTGTGTGTGTGTGTGTGTGTGTGTGTGTGTGTGGGCGTGGGCGTGGGCTTCAGTAAATTTGCATTTTCACGAGTATCATTTCCTTTTATCTTGCCTTTGTACCTCGAAATAATTACAACAGCAACGTGATATTTCTTTTATTTCATGTTCTGACGCATGAGTTTTATTTTTTATGTGTGAAACAGACAATGAAAAGAAAATAAGAAAAGAAACCCCGCATGATTATTTCTCTGCCAAACACACAAAGAACATATTGCTCACCTAGAATACTGCACACGTGTCAATTAACATCCATCATCATATATCAACATCCTGACAAGCTTCAAACGAGATCACTGGACGGCGTTGCCTCGAGTAATGTAATAATTTTAATCACACTCCAGCGGCATTTATGTCAAGCTAACACTAAGGCCTATGTCTGGTGAGCACAAAACGAGGAGCCCTGAGCAGCACGGCAACAGCAGCACTATAAGTCACAAGGAGTCGTCGTGAAGCACACCCTACATGAGTCTCTCCTCATCGCCCCTTTAAGTGCATCGTTTGCCTCAGCATCCATGTGACCTGAACATGTTTCCTTGATGCCACAAGCCCTACAGCGGCACTCTCTTTTCTTCTCTGGAGGAAAATATGCACACACATGGCTGAAGCACGAGCACCCTGCCATTTAATTAATCGTTCCTGTGGAGGCATTTCTTCAGTTAGCGGTACTAAACAATACAGCGACGCCACTTCTCGAGAGATCTCATCTACTTGAAAAATAATAACAATAGTAATAATGAGCAATGATGAATAAGTGAGTAAGATAAATTAATTAATTTAAAAGAAAAGAAAAAATTTTATTCTCCTCAGTAAATAATCAACATCTATCTCCTTGTCACCGTTGCCAACGCTGCCTGTCACGGTGAGTTACACGCGCACAGTTATGCTGCAAAGCGAAGCCGTCACGTTGCTTGCCTCTCATCCTCCCCAAGGCACCACGTGACCGCTTTGCTGCTGTGCCATGATCGGCTATCACTCAAACTTAATGCCCTCTTCTCCTGTAAGCTAAGGATTCCTCATCACACGTCAATTTCTCCTTTATGCGTTGGCTACCTTCATTTCTCCTTTTTGCGACTTTTCTTACCTTCCTCCTCCTTCAACATTTACAGCCTTTTATGCATATTTCAACTTCACCTCCTTTCTTCCCTTCCTTTTCCTGCTTCTATCGCTCCTACACCGTCAGGAGCCTCAACTGTGGTTTTCACATCAATAAAAAGTCTGACCAATTTTTTTAATAATAAAAAAAAAAAACGAGGTCATATTACGCCGTCCACACATTGTCGAAAACAGAATATTCAATAAGGTAAAAACTTACGAAAATGTAAATAGTATTATAGAATTGTAGATCAGAAGAGGACACTAAATTATCTACAGGAAATAGAAAACCAACATACATAAAAAAATTGGATATATATATATATATATATATATATATATATATATATATATATATATATATATATATATATATATATATATAAAGAAACATAAAATCATAACATAATTAGTAGAAGGAGAGATGATAGAAAATAGCAAAAACAAAGCGGAGAATGATAATGAAGACACGCTCCTATCAACATCAACTGGAAATAAAGAGTTTGCCGTTATCTAATCTTACTTTTATCTACTCGTATGCGTTTTGCTGCAGTACATGAAGTTCGGCGCCATACAACTAATACTGCGACGCCATTACACCAGCCATTCCACTAATAAATCGATCCCTTCCTATATTTATGTCTACCCGCTTCCCTTCCTATTTAATTAGCTGCCTTACGTCTCCCTAGCTAGCTCATTTTTTCACTCTAACCTTTCTCAGACACCTACAATTCTTTCTTCCTTCCCTCACACATACATATTCGATGCTTCCATTCTTGTCGGCGTGTTCCTTCTATCATTCCTGCCTGGCGTGGGTTACAGAGAAGGTGCGCTGGCTACTGTGTCGTCAGCGGGAAGCCTCATGTGGTCGAGCAGGCGGCAGAGAAAAAAGCAGTACTGTGACAACCCTGCCCCGTAAACACTGAATTAATGATTTCATCCACCTTTCGATATGTCGGAGAAGGGGAGAGAGAGAGAGAGAGAGAGAGAGAGAGAGAGAGAGAGAGAGAGAGAGAGAGAGAGAGAGAGAGAGAGAGAGAGAGAGAGAGAGAGAGAGAGAGAGAGAGAGAGAGAGAGAGAGAGAGAGAGAGAGAGAGAGAGATAACTAATCACGTTATAAAAATACTACATAAAAACAGCCAGTTGGAAAAAAAATAGATAACAATTAAAACAATATCACAATTTTACGCTGGTGAGTTTAACATATACATAAATCTGAAGGCTGAACTTTACAAAATATGACCATGGTGGCCGTTGACCTACTTGATGGTGGTGGTAGTGGTGGTGGTGGTGGTGGTCGAACTTGAAAGGTCAGCTGAAGGTGAGGTGAAGGAGTAGGAGAAATAAAAAAAGAGGAAGAGAACACCGATGGAGAAACCTGGATCCATTCTCCAGCTCGTCGTGGATGGCCATAGAATAGTGAAAAGGGCATATATAGTTAACTACAGGCGTCTCCTGCAATCGCGGTGAAGTTGTGGCAGTGAAGGTAATGATGATGATGGCAAGGAGGTGAGTAAAGCATCGTTGTTGTCTTTTATGTAAGAGGGAGAACTACCAAGGGCAAAAAAAAGTAATATTAGGAAAAAAAGGCCCACTGGAATTGCAATCTCCCTAAAAGATCAGAGAGAATCAGTCAAAAGATTGGGACAAATGTCTTGACACCTCTCTTAAAAAAAGTTAAGTCGTAGGAAGATGGAAATACAGACGCACGTAAGAAGTTCCAGAGTTTAGCAGAGAAAGGTATGAATGATTGAGAGTACTGGTTAACCCTTGTATTAGAGAGCTGGACAGAGTAGGGATGAGAGGAAGAAGAAAGTCTTATGCAGCGAGGCCGCAGGAGGAGGTGAGTAAGGCATCAGTGGGGAATAAGACAAAGGAAAAGAGTTAATGGCACCAGAAAACGCAAGATAAAGCAGTTGTTCTAATAGTTTCTGTAAAGTTTCTTCCTTGTTTTCTCCCAGGCTG